>NC_024801.2:6620262-6735207 GCF_000309985.2 Brassica rapa | reverse complement strand
AGTCTTGGGTGGTGGATTTTGGTAGTAAGAGTTCGAGTAGCTCTTGATGTTGTTGAAGGGTTTTTGTTTGAAATTGTTGAACTTTGGTTACTTCTTTGGCCATTTCCAAAGAAGTTTCTGTTCCGCCCTAGTTTCCAAATTTCTGGAATCCGGTACCTCCGATGTAGTTCACATCTTCTTCTCCTTCTATATCTGCTACTTCTCCTTCAGCTGAAAAGACTGCTTCCTAAGAAGCTCGTGCACCACATCTAACTTAGCTCCTACTTCGTCCATCTGTTCCTTCCCGATAGAGGCTACAGACTTCTTCCGTTCAGAGTCAGTGTTTTCTGTGCTGCTGCTGTTAGCAAGGTTTTCGATAAGTCTCACAGCTTCCAACGGATTCCGAGTAGTGAAGTTTCCTTCACTCGCCGTATCAAGAGCCATTTGATACTGTAAGGCGAGACCTCGGAAGAAAGTGCTTAGCAGTTGCACTTCATTAAATCCATGGTGTGGACAGTCTCGCTGGAAAAACCTAAATCTAATCCACGCATCTTTGAAAGACTCTCCAGCCTTCTGCGAGAATGTGGAAATTTTGTTCCAAAGTTCTTCAGTGCGCGCTTCATCGAAGAAATTTCGTAAGAAAGCATTCTTGATGTCGCTCCAGGATGTTAAAGATCCTGTGGGTTGCTGCCTAAGCCAGTGCATCGTTTCTCCATTCAGCGTGTATCTGAAGAGCTTGCACAGCAGGTAATCTTCGGGGACTCCTTCCATCCGAATGGCAGCGATTAGATCCTCGAACCGTTCCAAATGGTCCATAGGATGCTCGTGCGGTAACCTAGAGTAGGGTATCTGCGACACGAGAGTGTAGTATTGAGGCTTCAGCTCGAAATTCTGCTTCTGGATCTCCGGAAGTCGAATAGCTGATCTGTTGGAATAGTACTCATCTGGCGATTGTAGTCGGCCAGTGGTTTCGATCGAGCGTCCTCATCTACAGGTTGAGCAGCTCCTGTAGCATCAGCTTCAGGGATTACAGTTCCCTGAGCATCTATTTTCTGACCTGTTGCATTATGCAGATGACTGACCTGGTCATACAGGTTTCCGTTCTCGTCCTGAGTTAGAATAATAATGTTTACCATTTTTGACGACACGGTATCGATCGACGTACGCGGTGTAGTATCGTTCGTTTTTGAACGATTGGGATCGATCGACGATGACGATCTGGTGTCGGTCGACGGTTGGTTGTGCGTATCGATCGACGACAAAGTCGTTGCGTCGAGCGATGTGGAACGTTTGACCTCTACGGATGGTGCGTTCCAAATGAGCAGGATCGTCTGAGAACAGTAAGTTTTTCTCCTTGTTGCTTCTGGTACCGCTGGGCATGCACCTGAAAAGACAAGAAAAAGATTATTAGAAAGGGGGTAGAGAAAAGAATAAGAATCAATAAAACTAAATCTAATGGCGATCAAAGCTCCCTGGCAACGGCGCCAAATTTGATATCACTCAAATTACCCTAAGGAGTGTTACTCTCATCAAAAGAGGTTCAGATGTAGTCCTTAAGGATCGAATCCACAAGGAGCCAGGGAACAATTAAATCTAGTGTTTATTAATTCTGAAGGTTGTAAATGTTTAAATGAAATAGCAATAGTAACAAGCGAGTAAATGATAAATGTAACTTGTTTGGAAATGATATTAGATGCAGGGCCACTATTCAGGTGTTGGAGATTATAATACCTATAGATGCCTAACTGTTGCATGCATGATATATTAGAGCTCATTCGCTTAACTCAGTGATCAGCTGTCGCATGTACCACTGGTTAACAGACTAGATCTTGTGTCTCACCGGTTAGATGCAGACAACAAGAGAGTGTCGATCGATAGTCTATTAAGACATCGACCGATACACCTTTGCCAACATCGATCGATTGTCAGTTGAGGACATCGATCGATGGGTTCTAGCCAGGCGTATGCGCGAGTATGAAATGCTCTACTAAGATTCTAAATTGGCGGTTAGCCCTCTCTAGCAATCCTAATATGATAGATAGATGTCAGGATGGGATAACAAGGGTGCTTGAGTATGCAATCCTATGATCAAGTTCTAGTGAGCAAGGATAAACAAGCAATGAATACAAATTCTATCATGAATATCACAACAAGGCAGATCTATAGTTTGGGGCTAATCCCACAAACCTATCTGAACCCTGGATCTAACAGTTGAACTACTCAGACATAGCAAAGCAATTCATATCAATAGAGAAATTGAAACTCATAGAATAGATGAAAAGAAATAGAAAACAAGTGATCTTCTCTCCCAAATGAAACTTGTAACAAAACTAGGTCTAGAAAAGCCCTCTTCTGCCGTCAAACACTTAGGCAGTATATATTCTACTAGGTTAAAAACTCGTCAGGGCATTTTGGTAATTTGTATTGGCCTTGGTTTTTAAGTCTGCTGGATCCAAAATGTCGCGTCTGGTGTCTCGACATCGATCGATGGTACTTGTGTACATCGATCGATGGTACTTGTGTACATCGATCGATATAAATCTTCATCTGTAGAGGCATTTCCTGATATCGATCATCAGAACTGATGCGCATCGATCGATTATTCTTCCTCTCGTCGACCTCTAAGTGGTCAGCTCGGGTGAAATATCCTTTAAGCTCCAAAATGCTCCAAAGTCATAGCTTTACTCCGAAATACACCTGAACCTGAAAACATACCTAGAAGAGTAGAAAACATAGATATATATATATATAGTAAAAGACTTATATACCATGGATAAAAATAGGTCAAATCCAAGGTATATCAGTAACCCCAGTTGACTTGAGTGCACAGGTTATTTCCCGACTTCGATGACAAAGTCGAGAAATAAGGGGCAAAGTGTTGGGGAAAAATATCCAGTATTATTTCCCCCAGGCTCCAGGCAGGACTCGGATCCCCGGATCCCTGGTAAATGGGTTCCCCGGATCCCCACCAGAGGGAACCCTGGGCTCGATCCCTGGAACCTACTCCCCTCCTAGAAATGGAAAACTTCCGACAAGGAGAACCTTCCATATTTCCGAATATGGAAGAGTTTAACCTAATGAAACTGACTTCTAGACGACTATATAAGAGCGACAACAGCCCTCAAGCAAGGGATCGACTTCTCCAAGGCTTAGAAACTAGGGTTAGACGGCTAGAATTAGGGTTCTTATAAAACATCTTGTAACGATACCTTGTTCTTGCCTATTCATCTAATAATACGTTTCTTCAAGCTTATTTTATTATTATTCTCTTTAAACATCCTAAAACCCTTACTAAATAACCACAAACACTCGAGGTTTACCAGCTTATCCATCGTTCGGTCGTACTCTAAAAGAGCCTACACGAAAAATCCCCTAACACACATCACGATGGGAAGGGCCAGACTGAAGGACGGCGAAAAAGACGCCCGCTACTGCCGTCTATTCTTCAAGAATCTGGAAGGAGCGGCGCTCAAGTGGTTCCTACGCCTTGAGCGAAACTCTATCGGAAGTTACTGACAGCTCGCATCGGAATTTCTCAAGCAATACTCTATGTTCATAGATAGAGAAACTTCCGATGTTGATCTTTGGATTCTGTCCCAGAGGGAAGACGAACCCCTCCGCGAGTTCATCAGCCGGTTTAAGCTGGTGATGTCCAGGGTCAGCGGGATAAACGACAAAGTGGCTATTGATGCGGTTATGGTACAAGTCGAATTTCAGAAAGTGGATAACCCTCGACAAACCGCGGACGATCCAGGATGCCCTCCACAAGGCGACGGACTACATCATAATCGAAGAGCAAACAAAATTCTTGTCGCAAAAGCACAAGCCGACAAGACCTTCCTCGAAAGATGTAGACCCAAAAACGAGAAGAAAAACTCTCGTAACGACAAGTACGTCCATCACGAGGGGGAAGAACTCCAAGGGGCGCACAACTATGCGATCAGTTCAGATCAAGGTCGAACCATGGGGAATACATGGATTCACAATCAATAATACGACGAAAACACCTTCTGCGAGTTCCACCAGTCCCGAGGAGACTCCACGACCAACTGCAAAGTCTTAGGAGCGAGATTGGCCGCAAAGCTACTAGCTGGAGAGCTCTCGGAAGTAACTAGCGTAAAAGATCTCATCCTCGAGACTGATCACCCCCCCAAAGATGGACAGAAATCCACCCTCGGAGAAGTCCCCTCAAATAAACCAATCCGGGGATAAACGCGGAAGAAGGCCGTACGACAAAGGAAATGACAACAATCGTCGCAGAGTCAACATGATCATCGGAGGATCGCAATACTGCAACGATACGGTTTTGGCCATCAAGGCTTACCAACAGAAGGCCGAATCAAGTGCAAACTGGCCTACATGGTCCCCTCCCCGAGATGGTTAAAGCAGCTCGATAACTTTTACGAAGGATGCAGCCGGCGGGATCGATCAACCTCACTGCGATCCACTCTTCTTAGATCTTGTCATCCGAGATCTGGAAGTTGGGAGAGTCCTCATTGACACGGGAAGCACGGTCAATGTTATCTTCTGCGACACTCTCAATCGGATGAACATCAAACTCGGAGAAGTAACTCCAACGCCAAAACCACTTACGGGTTTTTCGGGCAAAGTGTCAATGACTCTCGGATCGATCCAGCTGCCAGTCATGGCCAAGGAAATCACAAAAATTCTCGATTTCGCGGTGGTCGATTATCCTGCCATCTACAATGTGATCATGGGAACCCCATGGCTCAACGCCATGAAAGCCGTTCCATCTACATACCACCTCGGCGTCAAATTCCCAACTCAGAACGGAGTCGCAGCCATCTGGGGTTGTCAGAAACAGTCGCGGCTATGCTTCCTCGCGGAGCATAAGTTAAGGTAAATCGCGACTTCCGCAATGGCAACTCGCAAGCGCACGAAGTTAGCTCAACCTTCGGCCGAAACACTTCAAAGAAAGACGATTTGATATTGTCTGCTGACGCGAACGCTTCAGACACTGAAACTCAGCACGATTCCAAAGCCGACACTACGACTCAACCGGAAAACCCGGATAAAAACATTGACCCTGCCACGGTCACCACGATCAAGGCGGTCAGCATGGCGACAACCGCCGATTTTTAAAAGATGCGTCATTGTAATCGAGTTTTTTAATACTTTACTACAAAACACATATTTTCTTTTATTAAACACTTACGCTCCAATTAACGCAAAAAGTCTCATGACACACTTAGAAAATCTACAAACATTAGACTCTTATCAACGGCCTTATCCTGTCCAAATCACAAAGCAGTCATTCTTCAGCACCTAAAATATACGTACAGTCTTCGAAACAACTGCGAGACGTCGCCAAGTTAAAAATCGAAAACTCTGCAAATACTTGTCCGAACGCGATCATAAAAACCCGACAAATATTAACACCCCGTTCGTCGATTGGCCCCGACGAACACGCCAGACGTCTTAAACAAACGCAACTCGATCACTCTTTTGATCCTCGAACATCCAACACAAGGACGAAAGCGCGCTACAAAAAAAATCCAAAATTTTGGTCTAGCACTTCCAGTTGGCTTAAATTGTCTCTGGAAAGATGCTCGATTCGTGCCACACAAGTCATATAAGCCGAGAACCTATCGTGGACTTTAAATCGGTACGAATCAGGTAGAAATCGCAACCGGAAAATCGATAGCCGGCTAGTCACCGCACAAACCTTAAAACCGAGTGTAAACCTAGGTCTTGCCCTAAACCCATCGCATTGGTCTCTAACATCTCAAGACATGATATCTAAAAAATGATACGAGATCCTAAACCATGTTTTCCCGTTCATGTCTCAACGTTCCCGAAAGTTCGTAAGAATAAATAATTTTTCCGAAAACTCACGTCTCGAACAAACCAACAGATGGAACGTCTCAACGGAATTAAATATGAGACGACAACTCATGTTTACTTCAAACCCATTCGAAACAAAGTAACTCAAACAAACCTCCGTTATATATATAAACCGCATAGCGGTAGGGATCCAAAGCCACCAACGGCCAGTCCCGATAAAGATAAAAACGGCCAAAACAGGCCAATACAAAGTTCAAAGGCCACATTCGGCCGGACATAGACGAAGGAAAGCCACACTCGGCCGCAAAATACTAGATAAGGGAAAAAACTTCTTCCCGTCTGATGTGCCGCAGTCCACGGATCATTACATGGAACCAGCTCAGCATGGAGTTCAGGACGTTCTGAACATTTCAACCGAGGTTCATGTTTTTCAGCATGCCAGACTTGACTTGGATCATGCCAGACTTGAGAAAGATCATTCCAGACTTGAGAAAGATCATGCCAAACTTGAGAAAGATCATCCCAGACTTGAGAAAGATCATGCCAGACTTGACTTGGATCATAAGGTTTCACAAAATGATCGAGACTTCTCTCTTTTGGCTCTATTGGCTCGTACCGCATGTACCGACGAACGTGCTGATGATCTCTCTACCTTGTTCGATCCAATCATGAACTTTCCCTTTGGACATTTCTCTAAGGCAAGGGTCCTTAAGCTATCAGAAGACTTGGGTTTTGTTGGAACGCAACTTGTCCGATCAGAACGCCTGCGACCCTTGCTGATCGTCCCGTGGCCCTTGCTGATCGTCCCGCTTATGTGACTGTCCTTACTGCCTTGGACTTAGCCGGTCCAGATGCATCTTGATGGAAGCCGATTAGTCACATTAATTAATCTTGTCTTTATTTTCGTTTAATGACTAGATCTACTTTTCTATTTAATTCCTAGATCTACAAAACTCTATAAGTATGTAAACTCTTCATTTGGAATAGAGAAAATCGATTTTGTCTAAAGTTTGAGTTAAACTCTTTGTTCTTCGTTTAGAACTTGTTCTTAGTTTCTTGGTGAGGCATATCCAAGTAAACACCCCTCAAACTCGTTGGTCTTGTGAGTCATATCAAGCAACGGTTCGAGATTCTTCTTTTGGTGGTCTTGTGAGTCATATCAAGCACCAACTGAAGCCGGGAATATCGAAGGCCATTCCGCAACCTTCGTGCGACCCTTCAATCTATCTAGTTCTCCATTCGGAGTTCATATCCATATCTGATCCATTCGAGTGAGCCGATCTTAGGGTCCTTCAAGTGGTATCAGAGCCGCTCGTTTGGTATCTTCTAAATCATTCATCTTTCTCATCTTCCATTTCTTCATAAACACTTCTTCTCCTATCTATCTTGAATCCGGGCCCCTTATTACCATCCACTTATAAAAAAAAAAAGAGAGATCTACGATTTGATTTAAAAAAAAAAGAAAAAAAATAGTAAAGTTTCAAGTTTGATTTGTGGATTGGTGGTGGAAGAGAAAGCCTGCTGGCTGAGGAGAAATCCAGGCTTTGAGGTGGTTAAAACGGATTCCAAATAAAAAAAAAATCTTATTTTTCTCTCTTAAGAAATTCCTTTTGTGCTTGCTTGGATTTGCCCATTGGGATTCTTTGATTTGTTCTCTTAGAACATTGAGTAGAAACTTATGTGTGATCACCTAAATCTGAGAGAAACACTTGAGTGGGTGAGATTAAACACTTGAGAGTGTGAGGTTTTATTTCCTAACTTTTGTGTTGAGATTTTCAGGTTATGATGTTTGGTCTTCAAAGGAAAAGTAGCAAGGAAAAATCCCCACAACAAACTATCTCTCAATCTTCATTTAAATATTCTTTGAATAACTTTGATGAGTTTGTTAGTGTGCAAGATAAGCCAAACAGGAGGTGCAATGAACCTTTCAAGTCATCCCAAGGTGAAGCTGATCCGAAGAGGCGTTTGCTTCAGTTTGATGTCCAAGAGTTTTATGATAACTTTGTGGAGGAACTGGTGAAAACCCTCAAGGACGTCAACCAGACCCATAAGAAGAGTATATCCACACGTGCACCTGTAGCTGAGCCATCCTTATTCATCAGCAAGAAATCCAAAGGTAAATCTGAAACCCATGTTCAGGAGTTGAAAGATTTTTCAGATTCTTTACCCATCTATGATGAATCTGATGAAGAGCCAATTGAAAGCTTGTTTTCTTGTGAGAAAAATTGTGATCTTCCTTCTCTTGAACCTGAGTTTGTAACTGATATTGAACATGCTATTGTAGAACTAACCATTTTGCAACCGGAGCATCCGAGTAGTCTTGTTTTCTCTCCATAGGTTTTGGAGGAAGAGCCAGTAGATTTACCACATCAAGGACCATGTCTTGACACTAGGATATCTTTTGATGAAGATCTAGATCCTATTTTTGATGAGGACGAACCTGGTCCAGTCTTTGATGAAGAAGCAACAAACATCACATCCATCGCTATGGAGAGCCATCTTTGCTTTGATCTCGGCACAACTCCTGCCCCTTTGTCTTTTGAACTTCAAGCGCACTGTGAGCAATCTGATTTGCTTAATTCTTAGCCTGATATGTTTGTTAAGATCAGCTCTCTTGATGTGATTCATTTTGGTCTTGAAAAGGTGAAAGATTTTTGTGTTTCAAAATCCGTTTTTGAAAGAATAATGAATTATTTTAAAATCTTTGAACCTGATGAACTTCTTGATAAACCACGTTTTCAAAAAGACAATGGCATCAATTCTGGAATAATCTTGAGTTTTGATCAGTTCTTAAAGCATAGCAAAGGCTTTGATCGTTTTCAAAAATCTCTTGAGCTTTATTTGAAACAAACTGTTTTTTGTGCTAGAAAATCTTTTGATTCGTTTGTTTTCAAAAAAATGGCTTTGATCTGAGTTCTTCTAAACATGCATTGATCACTGATGATTTGTTTCCATCCTCTTGGGCATCGGACGATTTCTTGATTAAAAAGATGATGGAACAGAAATCACTTGAAACTGAAATTGATTTTTGTGATCTTGATTTTTATGATTATGTTTTGCAGCTTGATCTCTTGTGTTCTGAAACTGATAAAACATGGCATTCTCTGAGATCAATTCTTGATAACTGTGTTGTTTTGAGCCTTGATAATATTGTGGTTTACAACACTTTCTTTGAAAAACATCTTGAGTCTTTGATATTTGATTCTCATTTTGAACTTAAGTTTGTGTGTTCAGATGTTGAGAAGGATATGCACATCTTGAAAATGAATACTATTGTTGCATATCTTGATAAAATTCTGGTCTGGAATGTTTACTTTGATGTTCATCTTGAAAGGCTGAAATGTATGCTACTTGTTCTTGGAAAAGAGATCTTGATTTTTGAATAGAACAAGTACTTGTCTTGCACATATGATCCTGGCCTTTTAGTGTTTGTTTTGAGTATCCAGGAAAGACAGATTCAGCCTCTGAGAAATGAAAGCATTGACCGTGCCCAACAGCCTGAGATTTGGAGAAGCTTTGTTGTCCAAACTGGCTACCTTGGAGATGCCAGCGACAGGAGTTCAGTACAAAACGGATACATTCACAGGACCTTTTATCATGAATCCAATTTCCCGGGAAATCCAACTCACCAAGGATTCACTGAGGCTTGGAATCACTTGAAAATATTCACGGAGGAAGGAGTTATGAATTTTCCAAACCGGAGGTTCTCCAGTCCGTGTATCCGCGAGTACCAGACTTCTAAAGGAGATTCATGCCCAAGAAAGAAGCGGCCTGAGCCAAAACCGATCCTCAACGAACAAAAGGTGTTTCCTCAGTCAACCTCCTGTCCAAACCAAAAGCACTGTAGGGATCATGGTTTGATTGTCTTTACTCATCATGAAAACGTTTTGAATCCGAGAATTTCTAAGCAAAAACAAATCTTTACTTGGTTGAAAACCGTTTTACTTAAACCATTTCATGAATTGTTTTCATTGAGCTGTGCTTTGAAAGAGATTTGGTTTAGGAAAAGGCATGAACCAAAATTGCTTAGGCCAAAGAATCAATTTGATTTCATTCATGATGAGAATTTTTCAAAATTGGCATTGCCTCATTCTTTTCCTAACAGTTTCACAACTTGGCCTGATTTTGAGATTGATAAACCAATTTTTAGCAATCGTTGTACTTATTTGATACTTGCCCATGTGCTTGATGATTATCCTAAGGGCTTGGATCCTGATTTTGATGTCTTAAGGATAGAGAAACTCTTTGATTATTTCTTTCGCAGATTTGATGTGGTTTCTCTAGTTGTTTTGAATGAACAGGATAAGCATGATCAGTTTCCAAGAAGAGCAAGCACTGGTGAATGACTAAAGGCTTCTGTTCGTGGAACATGGAACCGGACATACTTGAGGGAAACGATTTCAAACCTCCAAAGAAGTTTCTGTCCAAACTTTTCATTCACAGAATTTTCCATGAATTTTAAATCCTTTGTATCTGATTTATTCCCTTTTGATACAGGTACAATGGATTTGAGGACAAATCCTTTTGAAGAGGGAGGGAATGATGTGCTGCAGTCCACGGATCATTACATGGAACCAGCTCACCATGGAGTTCAGGACGTTCTGAACATGTCAACTGAGGTTCATGTTTTTCACCGTGCCAGACTTGACTTGGATCATGCCAGACTTGAGAAAGATAATGCCAGACTTGAGAAAGATCATGCCAGACTTGAGAAAGATCATCCCAGACTTGAGAAAGATCATGCCAGACTTGACTTGGATCATGAGGTTTCACAAAATGATCGAGACTTCTCTCTTTTGGCTCGATTGGCTCGCATGTACCAACGACCGTGCTGATGATCTCTCTACCTTGTTCGATCCAATCATGGACTTTTCCTTTGGACATTTATCTAAGGCAAGAGTCCTTAAGCTATCAGAAGAGTTGGGTTTTGTTGGAACGCAACTTGTCCGATCAGAACGCCCGCGGTCTTAGCAGAACGTCCCGCGACCCTTGCTGATCGTCCCGCGGCCCTTGCTGATCGTCCCGCTTATGTGACTGTCCTTACCGCCTTGGACTTAGCCGGTCCAGATGCATCTTGATGGAAGCCGATCTGTCACATTAATTAATCTTGTCTTTATTTTCGGTTAATGACTAGATCAAGATCTAGATCTAGATCTACTTTTCTATTTAATTCCTAGATCTACAAAACTCTATAAGTATGTAAACTCTTCATTTGGAATAGAGAAAATCGATGTTGTCTAAAGTTTGAGTTAAACTCTTTGTTCTTCGTTTAGAACTTGTTCTTAGTTTCTTGGTGAGTCATATCCAAGTAAACACCCCTCAAACTCGTTGGTCTTGTGAGTCATATCAGGCAACGGTTCGAGATTCTTTTTTTGGTGGTCTTGTGAGTCATATCAAGCACCAACTGAAGCCAGGAATATCTAAGGCCATTCCGCAACCTTCGTGCGACCCTTCAATCCATCTAGTTCTCCATTCGGAGTTCATATCCAGATCTGATCCATTCGAGTGAGCCGATCTTAGGGTCCTTCATCGTCAAACGCTCACCTCTCACAGATCAAATTTTCCGGACAAGGAAGTTCCGAATGCATCCGCGGGATATTTCACTTCCTCGTCGTCACCAGCGAACTCGGTCGTGGCCGCTACAGTATCAGGAGAAACCGAGACGGGATCCCAGAATCCCTGGATCCTCCCGTCGAACGGGGGAATGAGCGTCTCAGCATGGGCATGGTTATTCATGCCATCTTTCATGAACCTCATCTCCTTCTCGAAAACGTAGTCTTCCGCATGCGTCCTCCAAAGACTGAACCGCGGCACTCACAGTAATCACCCTCCAAAGTGTAAGCATCCTTGAGGTTCCCGTACTCAATCTGGAACTAAAAGGCAAGACTCTTCATCACCTCGATGATCTCCCTCTTACCCTTCCGTTCCGCCTTACGAACGGCCCTCGCGTGATCACGAGCACGTTTCAATTCTCGCTCCAACATCTCGCCTTGCATACGAGCAAGATCCCTCTCCGCCTTCTCCGCTTTGAAGCGATAGAACATGGCCTCTCTATGGCTCGCCTCAAGGGCCAAGCCAAGCAAGTTCAGACCCTGCAAAACCAATTAACATGTTTTAGGTGGGAAAAGGAATATATAGAACTATCGGCAAAATTCTTGAAAACTAACCCCATTGATGATACGAGATTCTTCTGCAACGACTCTCAACCTTCCCGATTCGTCCACAGGCGGGGGAGGATCAAAACTCGACGGTAGACCGGCGAAGAAATCATCAAAATCAGGGATAGGGATCTCGCTCGTACCACTTCCATCGCCGTAAGCAAGGTCCGGGTCCCATCCTAGGAGCATAGAATCATCCACCTGAACACTCTATGTCGCAAAGGTTGATATCCTTCCCCTTCGAGGAGCTCAACCCCATTGTGCCCATGGGAGCAACATCAAAACGCGGAGCATCAGGCTCGGAGTCGCTGTCTGTTTCCGCACCCGAAGCAGGAGCGGGATGCGCGAGCCTCAACGCCTTTCGAACTCTCTTCAGCGTGAAGGAGGTCCAGAAAAACGGAATGTTCCTGAGAAGATCCCTCACTGCGATCGTATCTTCAGGAAACGGAGCAATCAGATTTATGAAGGGACGATCCTTCGGCAGACTCCGGAACAATGGGATGCCACTCTCTTCGACAGACGCGGCGTTTATACGAACAAAGAAGAAAAATTTCTTCCACGAGTTGAAGTTGGAAAGAAACCCCTTGACCACCGACATGAAGTACCGAGGGACCAGTCGGTACTTGTCCGTATTCCTAACGATCTGCATCCTGAAAAGCGCTTCGAAGTGATTGACGGTATAGGAGAGATCGTGCTCGTAGCTCAAGATCAAAACTCCAACAAGGTGCTGGATACTGAGGGGGTTCAGTTGACTTATCGACACCGCAAAACGATCCAACACGCGGACGATGATTTTGGGAATCGGGAACCACAAGCAGCAGCGCACTATGAATGCTTCGTAACAAGTAAAGTAACCCTCCGGGGGACTACTAGCACGTTCTCCTTGACGAGGAACCTGGAATTCTACCGTGTCCGAAATTCGGTAGAACGACCACACTGTCCGAAGAAAGTCTCTAGTGCTCCTACTCGGTGCACCTTCTTCGACCAAACGATGGTTCATGACTAGGAACGACTTCTCGTTGGGAGGTGTGATCGATCCATACCTCGCAACCCACCATGCCTCGTTCTCAGCCGGATCTACTGAATGAGGCACGAACTCGATCTTCGGCACAAGGTGTGCCTTTCTTCGAAGTCTTTTTCCTACTCGACATTTCGTAATTTTCAAGTGAAAATAAGGAAAAAGATGGAGAGGAGGGAGAAATTCTTTCAAGAAAGCTCCTTATGAAAACAAGCAAGTGAAAAAATTATGAAGAAGTTACCTTGCTTCTCATACAAACAAGTGAAAAATTATGAAGAAGTTACCTTGCTTCTTATACAAAAAATGATAGGCATGAGAAATTACTATTTACCTGTAGACTTTTGGATATGATCTTCGCCCAAATACGCCAATCTCGTCCAAACTCGCCCAAACTCGCCATACCGCACGCTAGAATCTCATCGGGAATCCATGATTCTAACGGGCTTGGGGGCTAACTGTGGGGTCGAAAACGGTTACGACAATTATACTTGGTAAAAATGTCACGACACAGGATCTTGAGATAAAACCTTGTTCGAGTCTCGGTTGGATCAAACACAAGTTGTCCTAAGGTAATGGAAACGTATCTAAACCAGCCACAGATAAGTTCGAGTGTGAAGAACGGAACACGGACAAGCCAAGCTCGGTCACTACGCAACGACCGAACATGCGCACTGCCCGGTCGCTACGTAGGGACCGGGCTCGAGCCAAGGTCGGTCGCTTCGTAGCGACCGAGCGCACATCCCGCTCGGTCACTACGTAGCGACCGAGCTTTCCCAAAACGTCGAATACGACACGAGTCCATGCATTCTCGTCTACTCTTTGATGTTATCTCCCGAAGACCGTAGCAAACCCATTTCATGTTTCTTGACATTTGAAGTCATCAATCGAACTTTACGATAAAAACCCCAGAAATTTTGTTTTCATCGAAAGAAGCCGTAATAAACGCTTTGAGCCAAAAGACGGCCCAAAGGGACCTAAGACATGACTCGAAGCCCACTTTACGATTTCTTAACCAAAAGTCTGTAAACCGTAGGACGGTTTACGCTTGGTTTGATAGGAAATATTAATTTCAAGTTTCCGCAGTTAAATACGAAGTTTTGGAAGATAATTACGAAGATCGGGAAAATGGAATATCTCCATTTTTTTGGCTATGACGGCTTAATGACAGAAGGGGAAAAGCATAACCGACCTAGGAGCGAGTATATAAAGAGTCCTAGGCGAGAGGCATGGGGAGGAGCTTTTTCAGAGAAAACTTAGCACTTAGAGCAATTAGGCAACTTTCCGTTTTTGTTATTTTGAGCTGTGACTCAGTTAGGTTTAGCCGTCTTAGGGTTGTTAGAACTAGGAATCTCGCTGACAGCTCTCGAGCCCAGGCTTATTACCTTGTTGTAAACGCTCATATGCAAATTCGGAATAAGACTTCCCTTTGCTCTCTTTTTATGATTCCATATACTTTATCATTGTTATCTCGTGTTCTGAATGTTTGGCGTGTGGTATTAGCAGATATCCGGGACCTCTGGGAAATTAGAGTTTTCCTAGTTTCCTAATTTTAACGGAAATTTACAGTGTGAATTTCGGTTCTCACAGTCATCTGGCTCCTCAATATCCTCCATGTGAACCAGGCTCCTCACTGCATAGTAGACCAATGTGAGCTCCTGCACCCGAACCTTACTAGGTTCCATCTTGAACAAAAGAGTGTTGGCAAGGACCTTCATGACGTATCGCCAAGTCGGGTGACGGATGTCCGTCTGAGTGGCTGAGCCTGAGTCGAAGATGCCAGTAGCTATATGCCCCCTGAACGTCGATCTCCCAGGGAAGCCAGGAACTGAAGCGTGCTGAAGCTCCGAGTTCTGAAACCCGTAGATGGTGCAAAGAGTCATGAGAGGGACTTTGTAGCGGATGCCGCGGACGAAGAAAGTCAAGGTACCCTCGCTGGCTCTCCTCTCTCTCTCGCGGGTGTACTAGACCTGCACAGTGGCCATGAACTGTCGGACCAGCTCCGGGTAGAGGACGTGTGGTTTAGTGCCCATTTTGCCCATTCCCAGCTCCACGAACATGTACTCGAGGTCGTCTCTGATGCCCAGCTGTCTAATCACATCCGCGTCGGCTCAATGGTAACCTTCAGCCACACATTGTAGAATATGATGTCTTAGTCGTTCCACTCGTCCCTTATCGCACGGTTTTTGCATTCAGAGCTTTTAGCCGCAGCGAAGTGTGCAAAGTGTGGGATGGGGTCTTTCTCATGCTCTATTGGCCAAGGGTGCTGGTTGCGAACCGGTGATGGGGGTGGAGCTGTGCTGGTGCCGCTGCTGTCGAATCTTCTCTTCGTTCTTCTTTCGTTCATCTGCAACCAAAGTTTACAAATGAATATACGAAATCAGTGAATCTCGATGGTTTAGTGGCCGATATCGATCGACAGGTCTGTGTCGATATCGATTGATATATCAGTGTTATAATCGATCGATGTAAATGGGCTATCATCGATCGATATCTCCATCATGAGAACCTGCAAAAATCCATTCGATGCAATTCGGTTTGCATAGCATAATTATCAGTAGAATCGATCTTTAATCCCTATTCTATCATTCCATCAACACAAATCGATCTATACATGCCCTAAAATCCCTGTTCTAGTTCATCTTTTATCTTAACCCTAACATGAACGAAAATTTAGAAATTTCTTTTTCATACCATGTTGATTCGTGGATTCAGTGATCTAAACGGATAGAGAGTTGAAAATCGAGTGGATTAGGCGCACAAATCATCCGATTTGGATGAGAAACGAGAGAGAAAGAGAGTGGAGGCTGTTTCGAAGGGTTTTTGGGTTTGGCTGATTGTCGACTTAATGTCGACTTAAGTGAGCCCGTGTTTTTTCATTTCCCGTTGATCGATGAAGAAATATCTTCGTCGATCGACAGCCACTATGTTTTCTGATAATTAAGTTTTTTTTTTTAAACTAAATTCTAAATATCCTAAAACTAGAAATGGGTTGCATCCTATCCAGCGCTTATTTTAAGTCCTGAGCTTCAATCGAGGTCCGATCTGTGTAACTAATAGGAAGAAGGCCTAAGTTTAAAAGCCTGCTAATCAGCGGTCTAGCCCAACAATGTTTCACTCATTGACCATTCACTATAAGTTCTTCTTCTTTATCGTTTATGAGTGTAATGGCTCCATATTTTTTGACATCCACAACAGTGAAAGGACCTGACCAACAAGATCAGAGTTTTCTGGGAAATAGCATGAGCCGAGATTTATATAACAACACTTGATCATTTGGTTTGAAGTGCCTGGAGATGATCTTTTATCATGATATGCTTCCATCTTCTCTTTATATATTGTCGAGCTCTCATAGGCTAAGTGTCTTATTTCATCCAACTCGTTAAGCTTCTTAAGTCTCATTTCGGCAGCTGGTTTGATGTCGAAATTTAGTTTTATAGCCCATGCTGCCTTGTGTTCTAGCTCAACCGGTAAGTGACAGGATTTTCTATAGAGTAGGTGAAACGGGGTTGTTCCTAATGGGGTTTTGAATGCAGTCCGGTAAGCCCATAGTGCATTGTCCAGTTTCCTAGACCAATCTCTCCTAGAGGTTCCTACAATCTTTTCTAAGATTTCTTTGATCTGCTGATTTGAAACTTCTATTTGTCCACTTGTCTGAGGGTAAGGTGTAGCCACTCTATGGTGCACTCCGTTCTTCTGGAGTAATCCGTGAAGAACTTTGTTGATGAAATGGGATCCACCGTCACTTATGACTACTCGAGGAACTCCAAATCTTGGGAAAATAATGCTTTTGAAAAGCTTTATAACTATAAATGCGTAATTTGTTGGGGAAGCTACTGCTTCAACCCATTTGGATACATAATCAACAGCGAATATGATATATTTTTTCCCGTACGAGGACGGGAAAGGACACATGAAGTCTATTCCCCAACAATCAAAGACTTCTTCTACCTCTAGAATAGATTTTTGATCCATTTCATGTCCTTTACTGATTTTTCTTCTTCATTGGCATATGTCGCATTGTGCTATGAATGCATGAGCATCGCGAAACATGGTTGGCCACCAGAATCCCGCTTGGACAATTTTTAATACTGTTTTAAAGGTTGCTGAAAATCCAGGGTAGTCAGATCCATAGCATTAGAATAAAATATCTGGAATTTCAGTTTCAGCGACACATTGTCTATCACAGCAATGTTTGTAGAGGTATAGTTCATCCCAGTGATATCTCCTCACTTCTCTTAAAAATTTCTTTCTCGTATAACCATTTAGCTCTTCGGGTTCTATGTCAGCATCTAGATAGTTTACTATGTCAGCATACCAAGGTCTATCCCTTAAACTTCTTTCGATTGCGTGCATCCCCCGATTTAAGCTTCTGTGTCCAAGAGAAACATGTTCAGGGTGCAAGGTGTTGCAGGCGACACTGACTTTAATATCAAAAGTGATGGTTATGGGGGAAGTGTCTTGGTTTTAATCATCGAGAATGTCGATCGACATAGCATCTCTGGTGTCGATCGATGGCTCCTCGGATGTGAGACATATGTTACCAACAAATGATGAATCCGTTTGGTAAACGTTCTGTGTTGGCAAGAAATCGTCGATAGGGACGTCATCCTCTACTCGCATCCAAGAAATGTGACTGCGACTCTGTTTTCTACTCCTTGTTTGTCTTTAATCTCGATGTCAAATTCCTGGAGTAGAAGGATCCATCGCAACAGTCGTGGTTTCGCGTATTTCTTCTGCATTAAATATTTTATTGCAGCAAGGTCGGTATGAACATAACTCGCGAACCGACTACGTATTGGCGGAATATTGAAATGCATAAACCACAGCAAGTAGTTCTTTTTCTGTTGTTGCATAGTTCCTTTGTGCCTCATCGAGAGTTCGAATGGCATAGTAGAGAACATGTAGCTTTTTTTCTTTCTTTTGGCCTAGAACTGCTCCTACAGCGAAATCGCTCGCATCACACATAATTTCGAAAGGAAGGTTCCAGTCAGGTGCTTGTACGACTGGGGCAGTTATTAAGGCTCTCTTAATTTCTTCGAAAGCTTTTATTCATTCTGGTGTGAAGTCATATTTTACTTCTTTGCATAGGAGGGCTGTGATTAGTCTAGCGATTTTGCTGAAATCTTTTATAAACAAACCTCCTGTAAAATCCGGCATGCACGAGAAATTTCTCACGTATTTTACGTTTGTGGGCACAGGCAAACCGGTCATTAACTCAATTTTTGCTCGATCTACTTCTATACCGGCAGCAGATACTTTATGTCCCAAGAAGATTCCATCGTTAACCATGTAATGGCATTTTTCCCAATTTTGAACAAGGTTATTTTCTTCACATCTTGCCAAAACTTTACACAGGTTATCGAGGCAGTTTTTGAAACTGGATCCATAGACTGAGAAATCATCCTTAAAAACTTCCATGAAATCTTCTTTCATATCCGTAAAGATTGACATCATGCATCGTTAGAATGTGGCTGGGCTTTACAAAGACCGAATGGCATTCTGCGGTATGCGAATGTAACATAAAGGCATGTAAATGTGGCCTTTTCTTGATCGTCAGGATGTATATGGTTTTGGGAAAATCCAGAATATCCGTCAAGAAAATAATAATATTGGTGATTCACCAGTCTTTCCAACATTTGATCAATGAATGGTAAAGGAAAGTGATCTTTTCTGGTGGCAGAGTTTAGTTTCCTATAATCGATACACATTCGATGCCCAGTGACAGTTTGCGTAGGAATGATTTCGTTTCTATCGTTCTCCACCACTGTAATACTGCCTCTCTTAGTTACAACATACACATGGCTCGCCTAATTACTATCTGAAATTGGGTAGAAGACTCCAGCATCTAGAAGTTTGATAATTTCCTTTTTAACAACTTCATTCATTTTCGCGTTTAGCTTCCTTTGATTTTCCACTGACGATTTGGAATCGTCTTCTAATTGAATTTGGTGCATGCACAAATCTGGAGATATACAAGGAATATCCTCGAGAGAGTACCCGAGAGCTTTCCTATACTTGTACAGTTTATTCAATAACAACGCAAGTTCTCTGTTAGTTAGGTTGGCGTTTACGATTATGGGGTAGGAATTATTATAAAGAAAAGCATATTTGAGTCCGGCAGTAGTTTCTTCAACTCAATTTTAGGTGCTTTTGCGGTGTTCCAATTTTCTAGAGAGGATGGTTGTCAATCGACGGTGCCCTTTAAATATCGATCGACATGAATTTCCGAATCGTCATCCTCCACATCATCGACATTTCATATCTCTACACTTGCGTCCATTAATCGTGCGTATTCATCGGCCCTGCTGTCGATGCTGAACATTTCTTTTTCGGTAAATGTAAGCCCTTTTTCCAGGGGTTCGTCTGAGCATAGGTCTATGAAAGATTCTTCAGCCAACTCAGAGATATCATCCACATATAAGGCTTGTTTATCGATTAGAGGTCGTCTTATCAGTTTTTCCATATCAAAGGTCATTGGAATGTTTCCAATGTTTAGACATATCCGACCTTCCTTGACGTTGATGATCGCACCAGCTGTAGCTAGAAATCGTCTACCTAAAATGAGGGGATGTTTTGGTTCATTCTGGTATTTCAACACAATGAAGTCCATTGGTACGTGACAGTTGTTAATCAATATCGGCACGTCATCTAGTACTCTGTCAGGTACTCTAACGGATCTATCAGCAAGAACCAAAGTTATTTTTGTTGGTTTGAACTCGTTGTATCACAGGGATATCCCAATATAGTGCGGCATGAGATTAACATTGGAACGTAGGTCACAAAGGGATCGAGGAAAACTTTTATTTCGTATGTTGCAATCTATAACAAAGCTGCCAGGATCAGGTCTCCTGATCGGGGTTTCGCCTTGGATTATTGCACTTACTTCCTCTGAAGCCATCATGACGCTGTGTTTAGGAGCTGGGAAGCTGTTGGATACATATTTCTTTATTGAGGGCAATACTGTCATGGCATCCCTTAGTGTCATTTCTAACGTGATTTTATCGAATACTTTATTGCAAATCGCTTTGTCCAATTCTCGCTTGGTTTGCGACTTTTTGGGAGGAAAGGGCGGCAAAGTCCTATACACTCTCTCTACTGCCGGTTTGGCTGGAGTCGAGTGTCGATCGACATTATTTCCTGTTTGTCGATCAATATTTACCGTAGTCGGTCAATCGATATTATTTCCCTCTTGTCGATCGATTTCCACATATTCTTCCGACTCCTCCTCTTCTTCATCGAGGCTGATCGTTGCCTTCTCAGTTTTTTCAGTGTTGGACGGTTCTTTCTCCTGAGAAGGTTCTGATCCTTAATCAGGATTTTCTCAGCCTCAGCGGGTTTTTCCGTATAGGTGATATCTACAGTACTCGGGGTATGGCGTTTTCCGCTTCTCAGTAACACAACATTAAGTTGACGTCTCGGGTTTGCGTATGTTCTCCCAGTGAGACGTCATGTTTCTCTTTTGATGGCAGTCGCATTTTCAGCTACCTGACTGTCCAGTCTCTTAATGTGTTCACTCAGAGCGTCGAATTTCCTCATTAGCTTACTGTAGATTTTATTTATCTTTTCGTTCAGGTCAGTGGCTATTTTGCAATTTTCCATGAAGGCTTGGTTTAACCTAAATTTTGCTCTGCCTCAACGTGATCCAACAGTAGCATCATAATTTCGAGTAAAGCTGTCGGTGTCAGGATTGGGATACCGATATTTAAGGTTTGGGATATCTACGAAATCTACGTGTTGTTCTAGATCAGAAATGACATCATCATCAATTTGGTAAATTCCAAATTTATTTTGCTCCTCTAGAACTGAATGAAGTGAGTCCAGAGACTCTTTAATTTCAGCAAAATGTGGCCCATTTATGGAATCAGCTCATCTTCCTCGTTTTATGTCCATCATCTCGTAGGATCTACATGTTGCTACATTCTTAATCAAACCCTTTGCTTCTTCAGGGCTCTTGGTGCTGAAGCTCCCTTCACTTGCTGTGTCAAGCGTGGTTTGGTAATATAGGTTAACATCCCCGTAAAAGGTGTTAATAAGCTGTCTTTCTGAATAACCATGGTGGGGATATTTAAGTTGATAACCCTTGAATCTTCCCCAGGCGTTTTTGAATGATTCCTGTGGACGTTGGCGGGATGTGGAGATTTTCTTAATCACATCACAATAACGCGTCTCCTCGAATAAATGATTAATGAAGACAATCCTAATTTCCTTCCACCAGGTCAGAGATCCTGCTGGTAGTTGATTTAGCCATTTTCTTGTGTCGCCCTCTAAGGAAAATGAGAAGAGTTTACAACGGTTGTATTTGTCCATCATCATGTCTTCAAGGTATTTGATATGATCGTGTGGGTGTTCTGAGACAGATCCACGGAAGGGATTTTGACGTACCAAGATTAGGTATTCGAGGTTAAGACCGGATTTCTTGGTATCGTCATTTGGTAATTTAATGGCCAACCTATTGGAATAGGTCCTGCTAGGAATTAAGTAGTCTTGCAAAGGCAATTTTGTTTCTTCATCTCCATTTGAGATTGAATTAATTTTAACAGGGATTTCAGTCCCCTGTTTATTTATAATTTGGTTAATTGCATTGCTTAGTTGACATTTGGGTTCACCTAGGACTACTTCTTCATTAGCATGATTGGTAAGAGAAAACTTACCTGCTTCCGGCGGGGTGTGGTCGATCGATATTTGTAGTGAAGCGTCGATCGATGTTTCCGTTGACTCGTCGATCGATGTCTGTAGTGTAGCGTCGATCGATGTTTGTAGTGCAACGTCGATCGATGTTTCCATCGACTCTTCGCTCGACATTGTTGCTATTACTTCGATCAATGTCCAGCCGAAATCCATGTTCTCCGTCTTAAGTTCCTGTGTCAGCAGGGAAAGAAGGAAAACTTTAGCAAATTCAGTAACAAAATCAAGAGTATATTCTAAACTTAATCTAATGGTTATAAGAAAGAGTCCCCGGCAATGACACCAAATTTGATATCACTTAAATTACCATTAGGAGTGAATTACTCTCTCAAATAAGAGGTTCAGATATAGTACTTAGGAATCGAATCCACAGAGACTATATGATTACACAGTAAATTTATAGTCTTCGAAATAAATTTAGATTAATAGGTTTTAAGCAGTAAATGAAATGGTGAGCAAGGCAGTTGCTCGATTGGTTTGATTTGAGGTTGTTGATAGTTGGGGAAATAGCTAATTCAGGTATATTCTCGGGTATGATAAGTAAACAACTTAATTTTGGTTTTTAGGGGTTTACTGATATTAATTGTTATCGAACTCAAACTTAGGTAAAATCAATTAGATTATCTAATCTAGATCTCGGAATTCAACTTTCGTATGTTATTCACAAGAAATTGTGGATCCATGATTCGTAAAGAATATTGATTGATACACCTTTTAAAATATCGATCGCTTAAACGGTCGTCGCGTCAATCGATGCTTCTCCCAGAAAGCTTTACGAGCACCAGGGAATTTCCATTTTCTCCATGTGGCACGCAGAGGAGTTATTGGAGAGAGGAGCAAAGGGGTTTTTGGTGACCATTTCGATGGTTAAGGAGGATGGCCAGTAGGAGCTGCATGACATTCCATTTGTTGCGGAGTACGAGGACATTTTTGAGGCTATAAAAAGACCACCACCACCTAGGGCAGACGTTTTCTTAAGATAGAGGTGGAGTCAGGAGCAGCACCAGTTTCACGAGCTCTATACCGTTTAGCGCCAGCAGAGATGGTTAAGTTAAAGAAACAGTTGGAGGAACTTTCAGATAAGGGTTTTATCAGGCCGAGTACTTCGTCGTGGGTAGCACCAATATTATTTGTGAAGAAGAAAGATGGGAGTTTCATGCTTTCTATCGACTACAAAGGTATGAACAAAGTGACCATCAAGAATAAGTATCCTCTTCCGCGTATCGACGAGTTGTTGGACCAGTTGCAGGGAGATTCATTGTTCTCTAAGATTGACTTGGCATCGGGATATCACCAGATTGCAATACCTAAGGGAGATGTGTGATTGATAGACTATGGATTTGACCCATTTTTATCCCTAGTTTATAAGTGTTTTTACTAATATTTATATTATTATAGAGCCTATTTATTATACTTATAAGACCAGGAAGGTTTTGGAGAAAAGTGATGATTTTGGAGCATTTTAGAGATATTTGGAGCTAGCACCTGAGATGACCATCGAGATCGACAATCGGTCGATATTGGAGAGCTAGAATCGATCGATACACAAGTTATGGTGTCGATCAATATCGAAGCACGCAGAAGCCCGTTTGGTCACAGCCGACTTGAAGCCCAAGATTTCACTATTTTACAAGATTGCCCCTGACGAGTTTTACCGTAATTATATAAGCTTCGCATCCATGTTAGAGGCAGAGCGTGCTTTTGTTTTGTGTTCTTCTTTGTGTTTTATTGTTTACTGATATATAGGAGAGAAGATCCAAAGTTATAATTTGTGACTGGAACTCCATTGATATTTATCTTATCTATTCTATGCAGTTTTTATATCTAACTATTGTTATGAATTGTTTAGCCATCGGGTTTAAATAGATTAGGAGGGATTAGCTCCAACTATGGATAGCTGAGTTGTGATAATCATCATTAGAATTGTTCATTAATGTCTGTCTCTAGATTAGCTACCTAGAACTTGTCCTAGGATTGATTGATAAAAGCCATAGCTAATTCTCATCCTGAAAACATTCTACTTTAACTTCGTTTCTTACTATGAGCAAGGCGAGAGCTGATCTACTAAGCTTAGTAAGCATTTATTCAACCTGCGCATAAAGCTTGACTAGAGCACGTCGATCGATATCATACTTGAATAATCGATCGACAGTGCAAAATGTGTATCGATCGATACGCCCATTGGAATATCGGTCGACACTTTCTATAGATTAATATAACAAGAGTTGAGATCATAGATCTAGTTAATAGTCAATAAGTCAATGCTCGCAAAGGCCGAAAGACTTGTTGATCAAATAGTTGAGCTTTACATTATCATGCATGCAACTCATTAGGCATCTGTAGGATTATAATTACATCTCCCCTGAATAAAAACCCTAAGTCTAGCTATTTCCTTTTTAAAGCACCAAAACCCGAAACTTGTTATTGAACAATTATTTGTTCATTATATAATCTTCAATTTACTTTTAAAAACTCTTAAAACCACCTGCTTAACAAAACATATTAGAAACTCTAGGTTCCCTAACTCTTTGTGAATTCGATCCCTAAGTACTACAACTCGACCTCTTATTTGAGAGAGTATAAATCACTCCTTAGGATAATTTGAGTGGTATCATATTCATAAGAAACATTGTTATGATGGTCTGAATAATACTTTTTTTTTGTCAAACTGATTTTATATTTAAAGCTAATGTGAAAAAAGTCTTGGCCTCAGGCCCAGTAGTCTAGCCCAGAGGGGCAGTACGATGGCCCATTAGGGTTTGCTTAGCCAAATAATCAAGATCTTCTATGTTTTGTTGTTCACATCTATCTCTCCAATCCTAAGCTCTCTCTCCCTCAAATGGTGGTTGGTTGCTTCTCTCCAAACTAGGCCTAAAAGGTCTATAGGCAAGTCTGCCTCTAAAATGATACAAAACCCTAATAATATAGTCTAACAGGCGGCCAGGGACTTAAATGTAATTATTGGAACTTTTGTGAAACTTGCTATCTTCTAATTTGTCATTAACTCACGGGTGGCTTCGCCGTCGATCGATGATGTCGAATTCTGCTTGAAACGATTATCTACTCCACCAGCTGTGTCATAGGACTCGTTTGTAACCTGTAAGGGGATTTTTGTGTAGGATATTCGTGAGTAATACGGAACAATGGATAAGGCTTAGATTTCGTATAGATTTATAAGTAAAAAGGTAGAAAGAGACGTTTTATTAGATCAAAGAGCTGAAACTACAACAGTTTTGAGTAAGAACCCTAGTTCTAGCCGTCTAGCTCCAATCTCTAAATCTCTAAATTTTTGATTCCTTGCTCTAGGGTTTAGGTTCCCTTTATATTGTCTTCTTAAGGCATGCCATAGTCGGTTGGAGTAGGTTAAACTCTTCCATATTCGGAAATATGGAAGGTTCTCCTTATCGGAAGTTTTCCTTTTCTCGGAGGAAGGGGGCTGTCCCTGGGACCTGACCCGGAGTACTTCGTAGCAGGGACTCAGGGTGCCTCCTAGCGGGGACCCGGAGGCCGGTGTCTTGGCTGTCGTCTGGAGGAATTCTATACCTGAGTATTTTTCCCCAACAGTTTTCCCCTTATTGCTCGATTTCATCATCGAATTGGGGGAATAACCTGTGTACTCAAGTATACCGAAGTTGCTTATTCTCCGCAGGCTTCCCTCATGCAGGACATCGCTCCATTAGTCCTGCGATCCTGGATTCCACTCATGCCGGAGCCACACTCTGAACCCGAAGGAGGACTGATTCCCTTATACCAGACCGGGTCTGGCGCTATTTTTTTACCGCTGATTTCTTGCCGAAGATGGAGAAGCTCTTGGCTTCAGATGGCGTCTTGGAGACGGCAGAGCCTAGAGCTCTGATTGTTTCCAAAGAGGAGGCCTGAATGCTTGACGCGTAGGAACAGATCTGGAGGCCAGCGTGATGCTAGCGTGAATTTTGTGGAGAGTGCTGGGGAAAAATACTCAGGGATTGAATTTATCCAAACCACTGGCAGGACACCGGCCTCTGGGTCCGCGTTAAGAGGCACCCCGGGCCCCCGCTACGAAGTACTCCGGGTCCAGGCCTAGGGACTGCCCCTTCCTCTAGGAAAAGGAAAGCTTCCGATATGGAGAACCTTCCATATTTCCGAATATGGAAGAGTTTAACCTACTCCAACCGACTAAGGCCAGTCTTAAGAAGACTATATAAAGGGAACCTAAACCCTAGAGCAAGGGATCGAGACTTCAAGACTTAGAGATTAGAGCTAGACGGCTAGAACTAGGGTTCAGATTCAAATCATTGTAGTTCCGGCTTGTTTATCTAATAAAACATCTCTTCAAGTCTCTTTCTCTTTTATTCTCACGAGATACTAAGCCTTGTCCATCGTTCCGTAGTACTCACAACGATCCTGCACAGAAATCCCTAACAGTGCGGCGCTAGAAGGAGGGGAGAAATCTAAACTACGTGATAATGGCGGTGGATGAGTAGAACGAGCGACCCGAAGCTACCCAAAGAGAAGCCGAACTCAAGAGGCAACTTGGTCTACAAATTCAAGTAACCGAGTTACATAGGATTCGGGAGGAGACTAATCCCGAGCTCTCCTCGGATGTCCCGAGCTTGAAGGAGAAGCTCAACAAACACTCCAAGGAACTGGAGAAAAGCGACGAGAAGCTCAGCCAACTCGAATCGGAGAATTTAAACCTCCGAGACAAGAACCAAGCTCTCAACACGACGAGTAATAAGAAGCGCTGGTTCCGGGCTCAGATCCGGCCCATGCCGACTGTGGGAACCGAATTTGTACTGTCGATTTCTGTTTAAATAAGAAAAGTTAGGAAAACCCTAATTTTCCAGAGGTCCCGGATATCTGCTAAACCACACGCCAAGCAATCAGAACACGAAAGCAAAGACGAAAAGTAATAAGAAATCAAAAGAGAGCAAAATAGATCTTATTCTGAATTCGCGTTTAAGCGTTACAACACGGTAAGAGCTTGGGCTACGAGAGCTGTCGGAGAGATTCCTTGTTCTAAACCCTAAGACTGCAAAACCTAATTGAGTCGTAGCTCGAATAACAAAAATAGAAAGTTGCCTAAAATTGCTCTAAGTGCTAAGTTTGCTCTGAAAAAGTTCTCCCTTTGTGTCTCTCGCCTAGGACTCCTTACATACTCAAACCAAGGTCGGATTGAGCTTTCCACTTCTACCCTTAAGCCGTCATAACTTGAAATGGGGATATTCCATTTTTCTTGATCTTCATGATTATCCGCGGAAACTTAACATTTATATGCGGAAACTTGACATTTATCTTTTTTTTGCGGACTACGTATAAACCGCCATAGTATCTATGGGTTTTCCTTAAAAAATCGTAAGTGGGTTTCTAATCACGTTTTAGACCTATTTGGGCCGTCTTTCGACTCGAAACGTTTATCACAAATTTTATCAATAAATATAAACTTTCCTCGATTTTTATCGTAAAGTTTAAGTGATAACTCCAATCGATGGGAGTGTGAAATGATATGGCTGTGGTACATGGGAGGTAGCATTGAGGAACAGACGAGAAAGCACGGATTTGGGTCGTACTCGTTGATCAATGTTCGAGACAGTGCGGTCGCTATGTAGCGACCTGATCCACACTGGATCGGTCGCTACGTAGCGAGTAGCGACCAAACGAGTGGCTTGGTCGGTCGCTACGTAGCGACCGGCTCGTTCGCGGACCGCTCGCTACATGGCGACCTTGTTTGGATCCATTTCTGACGTTCTATGAACGTGTTCTTGGGCTATGGGTGTTTAGTTTCGATGAATCAACAGAGACTAGTGCTATATTTCACCGCAAAGTTCTTCGTAAAGATTTCTTTACGGATATTACTTTTTGTAAAAGCGTTCATGCAGATTTTTCGGATATTTGGATGTTAACTTTGTTGTGTCCGTTTTTGACACCAACAGTAACCCCCCCCCCCCCAGCCCGTTAGAATGGTGGATTACGATGAGATTCAAGTGCGCGGTTTGGCGATATGGGCAAGATATGTGTATTTGGACGAAGTTTATATCCAAGAATCCGTAGACAAATAGTAACTTTTAATGCCTATAAGAAGGGAGGTAACTTTCTTTATAATTTTCACTCACTTATTTTCATAAGAAGTTTCTTGAGAAAAAAATTTCATTTCCCTCTCCTTCTCTTTTTTTTTTAAGTTTAAAAGATGTCTAGCAGAAAAAAGACTTTGAAAAGAGGTACCTCTCGTGGTTCTTCGTCCGAGGGTGTTCACGATGACGGTATTCTTGTTCCGAAGGCTGAGTTTGTGCCTCACTCGATGGATCCTGCCGATGGTGAGGCGTACTGGATAGCGAGATACGGTTCGATTACTCCCCCAACGAGAAGTCATTTCCTGTCATGAACTAGCATTCGGTCGAAAAAGGCACGCCGAGCAGAAGCACTGGTGAATTCCTTAAGGCCGTTCTGGCATTCTGCCGGATTTCGGATGCGGTAGAGTTTTGAATTCCTTGTCAAGGGGAAAGTGCTGATAATCCACCGGAGGGTTACTTTACCGTCTATGAGTCATTCTTGGTGCGCTGTCGCATGTGGTTTCCGATCCCTGAATTCATAGTCCGTGTGTTGGACCGTTTCAAGGTATCGATAAGCCAACTGAATCCCACCAGTTTTCAGCATCTCATTGGTGTCGTGATCCTAAGCTATGAGCATGGCCTCTCCCTTGCCACTGACCACTTTGACGCGATCGTCAATCTGCAACTTGTTTCAAAACCGCACCTCTACCTGTTGGTCCCTCAGAAATATATGACGTTGATTAAGGGGCTTATTTCCAACTCTATTTCGTGGACGAAGTTCTTCTTCTTTGTATGTGTAAATGCTGCGTCCGTCGAAGAGAATTGCATCCCACTGTTCCGGAGCAGGCCGAATAACAGTCCCTTCATCAACCCGCTTTACCTGTTCCCCGAAGATGTGATCGAAATGAGGGATCTCCTCAGAAATGGTCAATTTTTCTGGACTTTCTTTACGCCAAGGAGAGGCCGCAAGACGTTGAGACTCGTGCATCCCGATCTTGGAGTGGGGGTAGAAGCGGATAGTGATTCTGAGTCCGATGATCCTGCTCCTTGCGACGTTCCCGCGGAGGAAACGGACGCGAGATCTTCTAAGGGTAAAGGATATGATCTTTGTGATATAGTGTTTTCCGTAAATGACTCTATTCTTCCAGGATGAGACCCGGACATTGCTTATGGTTACGGTATCGATTCGAGCGTGGTACCTATTCCGAATTTTGACTATTTCTTTGCTAGTTTACCCTCGAGTTTTGATCATCCTTCGTCCGTGGACGAATTGGGAAGGTCCAAGGTAGTTGCGGAAGGATCTCGCATAATCAACGGGGTTTGTTTCTTTCTTCTTTAGAAACTTCACGGATAGAACCATGCGCCCCCTTTTTTAAACACGTTAGTCGTTTTTGCAGGGTCTGAACATGCTTGGCTCAGCCCTTGAGACAAGCCACAGGGAGGCCATGGTTTATCGCTTCAAGGCAGAGAAAGCGGAAGAAGATCTTGCACGTATTCAAAACAAAATTTTAGAGCGATTGGTACCACTCAAATTACCCTAAGGAGTGTTACTCTCATCAAAAGAGGTTCAGATGTAGTACTTAGAGATCGAATCCACAAGGAGCTAGGGAACAATTAAATCTAGTGTTTATTAATTCTAAGAGTTGTAAATGTTTAAATGAAATAGCAATAGTAACAAGCAAAGTAACTAGTAAATGTAACTTGGTTGGAAATGATATTAGATGCAGGGCCACTATTCAGGTGTTGGAGTTTATAATACCTATAGATGGCTATTTGTTGCATGCATGATATATTAGAGCTCAATCGCTTAACTCAGTGATCAGCTGTCGCATGTTTCACTGGTTAACAAGCTAGATCTCGTGTCTCAACTGTTAGTATGTCGACAACGAAAGAGTGTCGATCGATGGTCCTATTGGGACGTCGACCGATACACCTTTGCCAACATCGATCGATAGTCAGTTGAGGACATCGATCGACGGGTTCTAGCCAGGCCTATGCGCGAGTATGATATGCCCTATTAAGATACTAAATTGGCGGTTAGCCCTCTCTAGCAGTCCTAATATGATAGATAGATGTCAGGATGGGATAACAAGGGTGCTTGAATATGCAATCCTATAATCAAGTTCTAGTTAGCAAGGCTAAAACAAGCAATGAATACAAATCTATCATGAATATCACAACAAGGCAGATCTACAGTTTGGGGCTAATCCCACAAACCTATCTGAACCCTGGATCTAATAATTGAACTACTCAGACATAGCAAAGCAATTCATAACAATGAATAAATAGAAACTCATAGTATAAATGAAAATAAATGATAACAAGGAGTTCCAATCACAAGTGACCTTCTCTCCAAAACTCTCTTTTCTCTCAAAGTAAAACTTGTAACCAAAAAGCTCTTCCCTCCGCCGTCAAAACACTTAGGCAGTATATAATCTACTAGGTTAAAAACTCGTCAGGGCATTTTCGTAATTAGGCTTGGCCTTGGATTTTAAGTCTGTTGGATCCAAAATGTCGTGTGTCTAATGTCTCGACATCGATTGATGGTACTTGTGTACATCGATCGATATTATTCTTCATCTGTCGAGGCATCCCTTGGTGTCGATAGATAGCACTGATGCGCATCGATCGATTGTTCTTCCTCTCTTTGACCTCTACGTGGTCAGCTCGGGTGAAATGTCTTTTAAGCTCCAAAATGCTCCAAAATGCACCTGAACCTGAAAACATACCTAGAAGAGTAGAAAACATAGATATATATATAGTAAAAACCCTATATACCATGGATGAAAACGGGTCAAATCCAAGGTATATCAACTCCCCCAGACTTACCCTTTTGCTTGTCCTCAAGCAAAACATACAGGCAGTCTCTCTGAAAAAGGTTTGAAAATATTAGGGACTTAAGATTTTAAAGCATAGAAATCTTTTCCTCAACAATTTTGCAACCACATTTAAAAGGTCCTAATCACAGAAGCACACTATGCAATATCCTAGCTTAGCAACAATTTCTAACATAACACAACTCATCAATCCACGTCTGACATCCCCTCTACTGACTTCATTTCTTAGCACAAATATAAAGTGAATGCTTTACCTTGGGAGTATCGATCATAGGATGCAAGGATTTCAGACAAGTATCTGGAGCTGCAGGTACAAGTTAGTTCCTAGTTTCTCTCTCTCTAATTTTCTCTCTTGAGTCAAAGTCTGCTTCCATTGCAGGATCAGTGACCAAGATTGGACAGGATTCCATGAATCAAAACTTAATGGTGGTTGCCACCAAGCTCTGTTCACTTGTTTTTGACCTATATCCTAGAGTTCTTTGCGAAAGCGAGCCTTGAAGATTGCCGCCTCCAAATCCCGTTTCAAACTCTTTTATTGGAGTCTTTATGAATCAAGCCTTAATGGTTTTAGCTACCAAGTCTTGTTCAGACTCATCCTAATTAAACAATAGATCTTTTTTATTTTTATTTTTTATTTTTTTAATATACACTAACTATTCTAGGGTCAAAATTTAGAGAGAGAAAATGTGATAAATAATCTACACCAGGCGTTACCTTCCAGACTTGTCTGAAGAATCCGATCCCATGTATACCAAGCCCCAAGACAAGCGGTTATGTCAGGTTTAGTGTTGGAAAGCAGCTTTGGTTACTTCATACGTTTCAAGGCAAGTGTGTAGTTGATAGGTTGATCTGCTTTAGCATCTATAGTGCTATCTGCAATCAATAAATCTAAAATGGTGCTAGAGATTGGTTAGATATTCAAGTTTAAATCAATATAAGATTATAGTCCCTATTTTCCATAGCTAAGCATAATTTATTAAAATTCCTTTTATATAAGAATAAAATAAATTATATCAGTAAATCTCCCCCCAGACTTAAATTACACTGTCCCAGTGTAACTCAGCCGGAGTTATGATTGAAGAATTCATGATGTACGAAATGTAACGAGTAGGGAAGATACATCTGACCGGATTAGATATCGATCGATGGGAATATGTTGCATCGATCGTCGTGTGGTTCTCCATGTCGAGCGATGTCGACGTTTCGTCGACGGTCGATATTAAGGTCCTCCTACTCGGGTCTCCTAAATCTGAAAGAAATAAAACGAAAGTAAATAAATTCTAGCTAATAAAACCAAACTAAAATACCTAATAGTGGGTTGCGCTTGGTTATAGTCATTTAGCTTGATTGTGGTAGTGATTGGCTATTTGGTGGAGAAACAGCTGCTTGTTGGAAAGCAAGCATCCACGTCATCTCTGCACATTCTGGACCAAGATGTAATGAAACTTCTTGTGGCTTCATCATTTCTTGTCCATTTGTCATCCATTTTTTCAAGTACATGGGAGAAGTTTTGTAGCCTATCTTGAACATTGTCAATGCTGAACTGGTGCCAGCCTATGTTGTCATAGGCGTATGCTGAAAGTTCTGTCAGTTCCTTTTGCATTGACTCTATCGTCTTGTGTATCAGCTGCTCGCCGGCTGCTGTAGACTCGGCGTCGATCGATGCGATTATGTGTTTGTCGGTCGATCTCGATGACTTACCATCGAGCGATTTCGCTTTCTTCCTGTCGATCGATGCTGATATCTGGTGTTGAGCTGCGAGTTGCCTCTGAATGGCTTTGACTTCTTTCGGTAGCCATTCTGCGTGGCTGTCTAGTCCACTGATTTTGTTGTCGAATGGAAAGTAGATGTCATCGCAGCGTCTGTCAAGTCGTTCATCCATGTTGTCTATAGCAGTGTAAATCTTGGATGTGATCTCATCAACCTCTGGTGCTGTGTAGGGAAGTGACTCCTCAGGATTCTTGTCATCGATCCAAGGCCCTCGTAGCCTGTCAATCGATGATGAGTTTGCCTGCAAAAAATTTTGATTAGTAATGTTATCAATATCCCTTTGGGCATGAAGTATTTGACTAGACAATTTTTTTAAATCTATCATGACTGGTGATATAAAGGGGTCATGCATGTCCTCGTAAGTCCTCAGCCTCTCATTCATGGCTGAGACCTTATCGTCGAGCGATGTGATGGTAAACATGTCGATCGATGTGGCTGGTTGTTGGTCCTTCTTGCGAATGGTATCCAGCTCTTGCTGTAGTAGCTCGATTTTAGTGCTCAGCCAGTCTACGTTGTTGTTGAGAGGGTAGTACACATCGTTTATCCTTGTGTCGATGTATTAGACTTCCCATTCATCCTTGTGTTGTGCTGAAAATTGCGGTTCTGAAGAATGACGTCGATCGATGGTGCATTTGGTGCGTCGATCGATCTGGAGGTCGTGGCTTCCTTCTCAAGTTGCTGACGTAGGCTCTTAATTTCTGTCCTCATTTCTGCCATACTTATGAAAAGCTCATTGTAGCCTCTATCCAAAGGTTGATGTGTATCTTCTACCAATGATTTGAGCTCCTCTCCCAGTCTTTCCTGAGCTCCACAAATACCAAACACCATCTCATTGATTTCATCTTTGGTGTAGAGTTCTGGTGCCAGTGTTGTGAGTGTGAAGGAAGGGGTATGTTCTGAAAGACAGATATGGCTCTCTTCAAAAAGAGATGCTATTTCCAGTAATTTTCTGATGTCGTCTTTTGTGACAGGTATCATCTCACCAGATACGCCTCGTGCGTGTCCACACTCATCTCTGTAGACTCCATACTCGTCCCTTCATTCCCAAGTGAACTTTCTGGCTCCGTACATGTCAAAAGCGCGGCTTCCAAATTCATAACGTCTATCGATCGACGTCAGGTCATCCCTATCGATCGACGTTGGTGTTAACCTGTCGTTCGATGTCTCTGTTGTCCCGTCGATCGATGCTTGACCTTTTGGTTGGCGTGATAGGTCTGGATTGATTTATGTTGTGGCGACTCCGACGTGGTTGTTAGGATCTGTTTGAATGACGTCTGGAGTGCAACGTTGCTGTGAGAATAGGTTGTCAGGTCCATTGGCTACTTGAAGGATATCTGCTATGTCCTCTCTGGACACTTGTAAGATCCTTCCATCCATTGCACGTGCGTTGCCATCTGGGTCCCTGAAAATACCAAATTCATCAGGTGTTAGAATACCGTAATCAATTTTTGCATTATCATTCAATTTAGAAATAGAAAGATTAGGGTTTAGAGTAGTATCGATCGATGTAGATACAGATGCATCGATCAATGGCAGAGTAATTTCTGGAGAACTTGTGTTCTTGAGATGATTCCTCTTCATGGATTTTCCTGTTTATGTAGATGGAAGAGTGTTCATCTTTTTCGCCTTTGTGTCTGCTCTGGTGTGTGGAGGTGGTTTTAGGGGTCCAAAACGTTTTATATAGGTATCTATAAACCTAGTTGGAGAGGGAATATTCTCCTGCTCCTGAATTTTCGCTGCGGCGCGAATATCGATCGTTGTTCATGTATGAGTGTCGATCGATGTTGAGCGGTTGTTTTGCTGGACGATGGTGGGTATCGACCGAGGTGGAGTGCACTTCGGCTATCGATGTTGGAAACTTGTTGGTGAACTTATGTGTTTCAAATCTTGCATCCTGCAAAGACATTTCTATTGCACGTTCTTTCCAATAATCCTCATCGTATTCCTCTGTATGTTCCTCGTTAGGTGAAGTAATTACAGTGTCAACTGCAAAACTTTCATGGAAACCACTGTCTGCCCAACTGCCTATGGAATAATCATCACGTCCTTTCTTGCTTGGAGGTTGGAAGGCAAAGTGTGGGTAACAATGATTAGGTGGGGCGAAATGGTCAACCGGCTGCTTTACGTCGAGTGACGTGTTGTTGCGGTCATTGGTCACAGTTGACTCATTGGAATCGATCGATGATCGATGGAAAGGTGGGGGTGTCGATCGATTCCGAGTACTCTGTTTCGTACTCTGATTCATACTCTGCTCCACAATGGCATGCGCCAATGAGGCCAAGTTCTTTCCCGTAATCCACAGAATTAATAACATTTCTCTTAGGTCGGATGGGGTCGTAGTGGATGTTGGGGTCTATCAGCGTCAGACACAATTTGTTTTTGTTCATGTCACATACGGCTCCTACTGTAGCTAGGAAAGATCTTCCAAGCAGAAGGGAAAAGTTCCAGTTAAGCTCGATGTCTAGGACATGAAAATCTACCGGGACAAGGGCATTACCAATCTGTACCTCCAGATCTCTTATGATACCTCCTGATTGTTTTTCTGAAAGATCCACGAAGGTGAAGGATTCAGTTGAAGATTTATGGTCAAACCAAGCTGGTCTGCCATGATCCTAGGGAGGATACTAACTGATGCTCCTGTATCACACATTGAATGGGGAAATTCAACACCCTTGACTACGCATGGTATTGCAAACTTCCCAGGATCACTCTTCTTCATCAATGTGATCTTGTGTTTCATCTTCTCTCTGACTTGATGAAACATTCTCCTAATGTCCTCTTCAGCTACCTTTGTTTCTCTGAAGAACATCCACAACCGGTGTGTGAAGTAAGCTTCATCAAAAGCTTTTTCAATTGGGATTCTGAAGATTTTTTTAGTGAAACCATCCATCTCCTTCTCGTTAGCTTCCCTCTTAAGGTTCTTAGGAATTTTCTCCTTTCTTTTCCTTAACCTTCTCCCCTCAGTTTCTTGTTCTTTTTGAACTGGTTCTGGTGAACTATTTAAAGGCTTGAGTTTTGGTTCGGGTATGCTAGCTAATGGTTTAGGTGGTGGTCTGAGTGCGTTGATATAATCATTATCGATGGAGGGTAACCGCACTCGGTATGTCAGAGGTGCCAGTCGATCGATGGGAGGTGTGTTGTGACGATCGACGTCGGACTCACTCTATCGATCAATGGTTGGCTTAACCGGTCGATCGATTTTATTTTAGAAAGGGGAGGGTGGGTGAGGATGCTTAGCTGTGAATCATGAGTTAGAATTCGAACTGCATTGCATTCAGTCGATTCAGCGGACGACGTCAATCGATGTCTGGAGTAATCCGTCCATCGATCTTCATCATGGTCTGTCGATCGATGCGAGTTCATCGACATCGGTCGACACAATTGGGATCCGCCGAGACTCATGGAGCTTTCGATTTTGAAGTCTCCTTCCTCAAGCTTTTCATTTCTCACCACTTGCCAGAAATCATCATCTATGATGGCATTTACGTGGTGTTTTCCTTTGTCGGCTCCTGCCTCTCTAGCGAAAGCTTCTTGCCTTTTTATAGTCTCGCCCGTCTGAATTACTTGCGTTTCAAGTTTTCTCAACTGAGTCCCTAAGGTCTCGATTTTGGTGTTCAGATTGTTGTAGGCGGAGTCTATTTTACCATTGAAATCCACGGTGATCTGTTGTTGTCCCAAGAGTACTCGATCAAGCATCTCTTCGATCTTGCTTTCCTGAGTCTAGGGTGGTGGATTCTGGTAGTAGGAGTTCGAATAGCTTTTGCTGTTGTTGAAGGGTTTTTGAAATTGTGAACTCTGGTTACTTCTTTGACCATTTCCAAAGAAGTTTATGTTTCCGCCCTGGTTTCCAAATTTCTGGAATCCGGTACCTCCGATGTAGTTCACATTTCCTTCTCCTTCAGTATCTGCTACTTCTCCTTCAGCTGAACAGACTTGCTTCCTAAGAAGCTCGTGCACCACATCTAACTTAGCTCTTACTTCTTCCATCTGTTCCTTCCTGATAGAGGCTACAGACTTCTTCCGTTCAGAGTCAGTGTTTTTGGTGCTGCTGCTGTTAGCAAGGTTTTCGATAAGTCTCACAGCTTCCAACGGATTCCGAGTAGTGAAGTTTCCTTCACTCGCCGTATCAAGAGCCATTTGATACTATAAGGCGAGACCTCGGAAAAAAGTGCTTAACAGCTGCACTTCGTTAAATCCGTTGTGTGGACAGTCTCACTGGAAGAACCTAAATCTATTCCACGCATCTTTGAAGGACTCTCCAGCCTCCTGCGAGAATGTGGAAATTTTGTTCCGAAGTTCTTCAGCGCGCGCCTCATCAAAGAAGTTTTGTAAGAAAGCATTCTTGATGTCGGCCCAGGATGTTAAAGATTCTGTGGGTTGCTGCCTAAGCCAGTGCATCGCTTCTCCATTCAGCATGTATCTGAAGAGCTTGCACAGCAGGTAATCTTCGGGGACTCCTTCCATCCGAATAGCAGCAATTAGATCCTCGAACCGTTCCAGATGGTCCATAGGATGCTCGTGCGGTAACCCAGAGTAGGGTATCTGTGACACGAGAGTGTAGTATTGAGGCTTCAGCTCGAAATTCTGCTTCTGGATCTCCGGAAGTCGAATAGCTGATCTGTTGGAATAGTACTCATCTGGGCGATTGTAGTCGGCCAGTGGTTTTGATCGAGCGTCCTCATCTACAGGTTGAGCAGCTCCTGTAGCATTAGCATCAGGGATTACAGTCCCCTGAGCGTCTATTTTCTGACATGTTGCATGTGGGAACCGAAATTCGCACTGTCGATTTACGTTTAAATTAGGAAACTAAGAAAACCCTAATTTCCCAGAGGTCCCGGAACTCTGCGAGAGCCAACGATAAGTGACCAAATATATGTGGAAATTGTGAAAAGATAACAAACGAGTTTAAAGAAAACAGTAGATCTTATTTCGAATCTGCGTAAGAGCGTTGCGATCATTACAAGAGATCATAAAAGCTTTGGCCGCAAAGGCTGTCAGCGAGTTACCTAGTTCTAGCGGCCTAAAAGCTCAAACCTAGTTAAGTCGCAGCTCGATAACAAAAGACGAAAAAGATAAAGAAAAGGTTTTTGATTGATTTCGGACTGAACCTTGTTAAAGGCTTCCTACGTACCCCTTTCGAGGATCAAGCCGAACGTAGTTCAATTGATAGAGCTGGACAAGAGATCGAACTGCCTGGGCGAGTTCGTCTAGTAATCGAGTGCCAGTCATAGAAACCGAACTTGTCGAGAATAAGCCTAAAGTTTCTAAGTGCAAAGAATTCCGAGTCTAAAAAGCTCTCCCCCATGCTCCTCGCCTAGGACTCCTTATATACTAGCTCCTAGGTCGGTTTACGCTTTTACTCTTCTGCCCTTAAGCCGTCATAGCATAAAAATGGACATATTCTATTTTTCCCGATTTTCACAATTATCTTCAAAACTTCCGTATTTATCCGCGGAAACTTGACATTTATCCTTCCTTGTGGACCAAGCGTAAACCGGGCTGTGGTTTACGGGCTTTTGGTTAAGAAATCGCAGGATGGGCCTCGAGTCGTTTTTTAGGTCCCTTTTGGCCGTCTTCCGACTCGAAGAGTTTACTACGATTTCTTTCGACAAAGAAAGAACTTTCCGCGGTTTCTAATCCGCGAAGTTTGATCGATGATTTAGAATAGCGGAAAACATAGACTGAGCTCGCTACGGTCTTCGGGAGATAGCATTTCAAGGTTTGACGAGAATACATGGACTGGTGTCATACCGATGTTCGGAAGAGCTCGGTCGCTATGCAGCGACCGAACTTTGGCTCGAGCCCGGTCGCTACGTAGCGACCGAGCGAGACGGACGCTCGGTCGCTACGTAGCGACCGAGCTTGGCTCGGGCTCGGTCTTTACGTAGCGACCGAACGAGATGGACGCTCGGTCGCTACGTAGCGACCGAGCTTGGCTCAGACTCGGTCGCTTCGTAGCGACCGAGCGAGACGGATGCTTGGTCGCTACGTAGCGACCGAGCTTGGCTCGGGCTCGGTCGCTACGTAGCGACCGAGCGAGACGGACGCTCGGTCGCTACGTAGCGACTGAGCTTGGCTTGGGCTCGGTCGTTACGTAGCGACCGAGCGAGACGGACGCTCGGTCGCTACGTAGCGACCGAGCTTGGCTTGGGCTCGGTCGCCACGTAGCGACCGAGCGAGACGGATGCTCGATCGCTACGTAGCGACCGAGCTGTGTGCATGCTTGGTCGCCGCGTACCGATCGAGCTTGGCTTGTCCGCGGTCTGATTTCCATACTCGAGCTTGTCCGCGGCTGATTTGGATACATGTCCGTTGCCTTCGGACAATCGGTATTTAGTGGTTCGATTGAGATTTGGACGAGATTTTACTGCAAGGCTCTTCGTAAAGATATCTTTACGAAAATTACTTTTCGTAAAAACGTTTATGCTGATTTTTATGGACTTTCAGACATTGATTCCGTCGTGACCGATTTTGACCCCAACAGTTAGCCCCCCAGCTCGTTAGAACCATGAGCTTCTAGCGTGAGGTTCTAGCGAGTGGCTTGGCAGGTTAGGCAAGTTAGGTGAGTTAGGCGGAATTAATGGTTGAAAAGGTCTGTGGTAAGTGATCTTCTCGCTCTCCTAAAAGCAGAAAACACGATAAGATTGGGGCTGCGCCTTATGACGGCTGCCTACGTACCCTTGTTGAAGGGATCAATCCTTTCGTAGTTCGTCTTGGAGTTAAGGTTCTTATGACTAGTTTTCCAGTAGGACCTTTATGGTCTAGGTGTTATGTAGCGGTTATAAGGCGTGTTGCTGCCGATGGCATTTTGTATGGGTATAGAGGGAAGACTACGAGTTGTCGTCTCGTAATCTAACTCTGTGTGAATTGCCATATCCATAATCTGTTTCGAGAGTTTTCCGCAGTGTGTAAACTTGCGGGATTTTCTGAAGACGTTCGAATATTGGCAAAGAGACAAATTTTGGGATCTCGTATCAGGGTGTTTGATACTATGCCTAGAGATGTTAGAGACCAGTGCGCTGGGTTTAGGGCAAGACCTAGGTTTACTCCTGGTTATAGAGGGTGCGATGACTAATTCGACTTACGTATCCCGTTTCAGTTTCATCCTGATTCCATACCGATTTAAAGTCCGCGATAGGTTCTCGGCTTATACGACTTGTATGGTTGGAATCGAGCATCTCTCCGGAGACCGGAAGTGCTGGACCAAAATTTCGGATTTCTTTTATAGCGCTATTATCCTTGTGTCGGTTGTAAGAGAGTCATCTTCTACGAGATGGCTAAGTCTGTTTAGGACGTTAAGAGTTTGTTGTGATCAGCAACAAACTTAATGGTAAAAATTACTATTTTGAGTCTTCGCGAAGAATATGTTTTGAGAAGATGTTAGTTCGAGGGCTTTGAAGATATTTCGCGATGTTGCGAGGGTTTAGTATTAGCCCTGTGTTTGAGAAACATTCTGGTTTGACTATGAATGTTCGCAGCCAAAAGTTGTTGTTCCTGTTCGGATGCTAATAGTTTTATTTGCGATCGAGGAATTATGACTGAGGTGTCATGTAAATTTGTCCATGGGAACAGGCGTTTTCCTTCATAGTGCTTTGTGAAGTGTTGGCCTTCCGAGATGTATTTCGTGCACTTTTTAGGATGTTTCGTATAGCTCTAGAAGCTTTGTTACGATTTTTTCCTTACATGCCGCGTATTATGGTTAAAACGTTGCGGGCTTAAAGTGAATTGTAGAGCGTATTGAACTTGGTCAATTTTCGAAAAGTTTAGATTTTCCGTTAACCGTTTGGTTGTTAGGACTTAGTTTCGTTACGAAGAATTTATCATATGATTTCCGACTATGGGCTATATGATAATATATCGTATAACCGATTTTACGAAGGTCGTAAATCAGTGATATGTATACATATGTCGAAGTAGCATTTTTTCTGCAATTTTTTACGAGAAACGTTCCCGCTGTGATTTTGATCTTAGGTGAAAGTTGCTTGGAGTTACCCATGGAGTATTACCAAAGTTTATTTCAATACGATCTAGTCGCGGAACGTTTTTCATAGGTTTTTCGAGAGGATTCTCATGACACATTCGTTTCTTGAACGAATTGGTCAACCAGAAGTGGATCTAGCTAACCATCGGGAGGAAAGTGCTCCTTTTAATGTGCACGATGCTACATATATTCTCGAGTTTACTTCGTCGCAAATGTTTTCGATGTTTTTCCGTGACTTACTTGGTACAACGGAAACTGAAAGAAATGCTTTGGTGATTGAAGATTTCTTGTAGCCAATATTAAAACGAAACTGGCTTTCTGAAGCCGGAAAAGGCTTCAATACTTTGGCTAATCGTCGAGTTTCAGTTTGATATTGGTACAAGTTTTCTGTACGCATGATTGCGACAAGAAATGATGTATAGTTTTTGAGATTATTTTCATGATCGTCTGGATATGTTGCTAGCGTTTAGACGAATTTTAAGATTGTCGTTTGCCTATTCTTGACGATTTGCAGAAGTTTTTTGAAGTTTGGGAGTATACGAGTATAGTATACGTACCTACTCCCCTCTTTATTTTTACGAAAGAAAACGGTTGAACCGATACTTTGAAGGGTTGAGTACGTTTCCTCTTCTAATCTTTGGAATGATCGATAATTCGGGACGATTTATAGACGACGCTTGGACTGTGATTTGGTTGTTTTCCACGTTGACGACTTGGGATATGTCGGTTCCGAGAAAATTGCCAGAAACAAATCGGTTTTAAGACGACGTTCATGTCTCTAACTTTTTCTCTCTTTAGGAAGCGAGCTTGATATGCGTGGCGATCGTTTCTCGACTTTCGGAGAGTTATATCGGTTTGCAAGATCTGGATGAACAATTATGGGACAATATATCGAGACAGGAAATATCGCTTAAAACTTAGTTCGCTAGACTATCCGCCTAGGTTTTACATTCCCTAAAGTTCTATGGCAGCCTCAAAGTAATTTCCTACGAAAATTCCAAGTCTGATTTCAAAAATTTCAAGTCGGAAATACCTTAGTTCTCTCGAAGATGCAGTTTTGTCCCTTCTCAGTTTTGCGTGCTCATTTCCGTTTCATATTCTCGTGTATGTTCGCCATATCCGATATTGGTGTTTATCCTTTGAAACTTGACATTTATCTTCCGAATTTGACTGTTATCTTCTCCTTAGATAAGACGTCGATTTTTGTAAAAAGGTTCAATGTAATCGTATAGTTAAGGCGGGTAAGGTGTTATGTTAACCGTTGCCGTTTTATACGATTAATCTGAATCCATGCGAGAAAATAGGTCTTTGCGGTTTTTTTTTTATATCATAAAGTCTCAATGGTAACTTCAATCGAGGCGAAACAAGAGACGTTTCGATCGAGACTCGAAAGTGAGCGCAAAGATGGAGGTGGGGCGAGCAGGAACAAGCCAAGGAGTTTAAGATGAGTTTTACTTGTTTTTGTCGTAAAATCTCAACGGAAACTCTGATTGAGATGAAACAAAAAGCGTTTCGATGAGGATTCAAAGGAGAACGCAAAGGAGGACCCCTTTGAGGCCTGACAGGTCGCTATAGCGACTGAGGATGTCATTTCGGTCGCTATAGCGAGTGGAAGGCAGCCAAGACGAGTCCAACTTGTTTTCGTCGTAAATTGTCGACGGAAACTCCGATTGAGACGAAACGAAAAGCGTTTCGATGAGGATTCAAAAGAGAACCCAAAGGAGGATCTTTCTGAGGCCTTACAGGTCGCTACGTAGCGACTGACGGCCTGACAGGTCGCTACGTAGCGAGTGGAAGCAAGCCAAGAAGAGTCCTACTTGTTTTCGTCGTAAAATCTCAACGGAAACTCCGATTGAGACGAAACGAAAAGCGTAGCGATGAGGATTCACAAGAGAACCCAAAGGAGGACCTTTCTGAGGCCTTACCGGTCGCTACGTAGTGACTGACGGCCTGATAGGTCGCTACGTAGCGAGTGGAAGCAAGCCAAGAAGAGTCCTACTTGTTTTCGTCGTAAAATCTCAACGGAAACTCCGATTGAGACGAAACAAAAAGCGTAGCGATGAGGATTCTCAAGAGAACCCAAAGGAGGACCTTTCTGAGGCCTTACCGGTCGCTACGTAGCGACTGACGGCCTGACAGGTCGCTACGTAGCGAGTGGAGAGTTGGCTTGAGCTCGGTCGCTACGTAGCGACCGAGCAATGTGCGTGCTCGGTCGCTGTGTAGCGACCAAGCAGTGCGTGCTCGGTCGCTACGTAGCGACCGAGCAGCGTGTGCGGGCTTGTTCGCTTTGTAGCGACCGAGCCGTGTGCGTGCTCGGTCGCTACGTAGCGACCGAGCAGCGTGTGTGCTCGGTCGCTACGTAGGGACCGAGCAGCGTGTGTGCTCGGTCGCTACGTAGCGACCGAGCCGCGTGTGTGCTCGGTCGCTACGTAGCGACCGAGCAGCGTGTGTGCTCGGTCGCTACGTAGCGACCGAGCAGCGTGTGTGCTCGGTCGCTACGTAGCGACCGAGCAGCGTGTGTGCTCGGTGGCTACGTAGCGACCGAGCAGCGTGTGTGCTCGGTCCCTACGTAGCGACCGAGCGGCGTGCGTGCTCGGTCGCTACGTAGCGACCGAGCGGCATGTATGCTCGGTCGCTACGTAGCGACCGAGCAGCTTGTGTGCTCGGTCGCTACGTAGCGACCAAGCCGTGTGCGTGCTCGGTCGCTACGTAGCGACCGAGCAGCGTGTGTGCTCGGTCGCTACGTAGCGACCAAGCAGTGTGTGTGCTCGGTCGCTACGTAGCGACCGAGCTGTGTAATCGTTTTGTTGTGTTTCCTTTTTCCGCGATTAACGTAGGGGTTTTTAACAGTTTTTTTGGGAGAACAAGTTTTATCCTTCCGAAATGTTTTCGGAAAACGTGTTTTGGTAAAACCCTTACGCATCGAGATTTCTTTACGGGGTTTTGATAAGATTTATTGTTTCCCTTCGTGTTTACAGGGAGAAATCGCGAGCTTGTTTTAGTGCTCTTCCTGTGGCGAAAGGTCGCGACTAAGTTTTCGATTTTGTTGAAAAGTACGGCGTTTGCATAAGCGTTGGCCATAGGAGCAGTCAGTGCTGCGAGTTTGTCTTTCGTATATCCAAACACCGTTTCGATCAAGCGTTTTGTGGCCATGAGTAAGAGTAATCCGTAACCCCCCCCCCCCTCCTTCTAGCGCCAAACTGTGGGAACCGAAATTTGCACTGTCGATTTACGTTTAAATTAGGAAACTAAGAAAACCCTAATTTCCCAGAGGTCCCGGAACTCTGCGAGAGCCAACGATAAGTGACCAAATATATGTGGAAATCGTGAAAAGATAACAAACGAGTTTAACGAAAACAGTAGATCTTATTTCGAATCTGCGTAAGAGCGTTGCGATCACTACAAGAGATCATAAAAGCTTTGGCCGCAAAGGCTGTCAGCGAGTTACCTAGTTCTAGCGGCCTAAAAGCTCAAACCTAGTTAAGTCGCAGCTCGATAACAAAAGACGAAAAAGATAAAGAAAAGGTTTTTGATTGATTTCGGACTGAACCTTGTTAAAGGCTGCCTACGTACCGCTTTCGAGGATCAAGCCGAACGTAGTTCAATTGATAGAGCTGGACAAGAGATCGAACTGCCTGGGCGAGTTCGTCTAGTAATCGAGTGCCAGTCATAGAAACCGAACTTGTCGAGAATAAGCCTAAAGTTTCTAAGTGCAAAGAATTCCGAGTCTAAAAAGCTCTCCCCCATGCTCCTCGCCTAGGACTCATTATATACTAGCTCCTAGGTCGGTTTACGCTTTTACTCTTCTGCCCTTAAGCCGTCATAGCATAAAAATGGAGATATTCTATTTTTCCCGATTTTCACAATTATCTTCAAAACTTCCGTATTTATCCGCGGAAACTTGACATTTATCCTTCCTTGTGGACCAAGCGTAAACCGGGCTGTGGTTTACGGGCTTTTGGTTAAGAAATCGCAGGATGGGCCTCGAGTCGTGTTTTAGGTCCCTTTGGGCCGTCTTCCGACTCGAAGAGTTTACTACGATTTCTTTCGACAAAGAAAGAACTTTCCGCGGTTTCTAATCCGCGAAGTTTGATCGATGATTTTGAATAGCGGAAAACATAGACTGAGCTCGCTACAGTCTTCGGGAGATAGCATTTCAAGGTTTGACGAGAATGCATGGACTGGTGTCATACCGATGTTCGGAAGAGCTCGGTCGCTATGCAGCGACCGAACTTTGGCTCGAGCCCGGTCGCTACGTAGCGACCGAGCGAGACGGACGCTCGGTCGCTAGGCTCAGGCTCGGTCGCTACGTAGCGACCGAGCTTGGCTCAGGCTCGGTCGCTACGTAGCGACCGAGCGAGACGGACGCTCGGTCGCTACGTAGCGACCGAGCGAGACGGACGCTCGGTCTCTACGTAGCGACCGAGCTTGGCTCGGGCTCGGTCTTTACGTAGCGACCGAGCGAGATGGACGCTCGGTCGCTACATAGCGACCGAGCGAGACGGATGCTTGGTCGCTACGTAGCGACCGAGCTTGGCTCGGGCTCGGTCGCTACGTAGCGACCAAGCGAGACGGACGCTCGGTCGCTACGTAAAGACCGAGCTTGGCTTGGGCTCGGTCGCTACGTAGCGACCGAGCGAGACGGACGCTCGGTCGCTACGTAGCGACCGAGCTTGGCTTGGGCTCGGTCGCTACGTAGCGACCGAGCTTGGCTTGGGCTAGGTCGCTACGTAGCGACCGAGCTTGGCTTGGCTCGGTCGCTACGTAGCGACCGAGCGAGATGGATGCTCGGTCGCTACGTAGCGACCGAGCTTCGCTCAGGCTCAGTCGCTACGTAGCGACCGAGTGTGACGGACGCTCGGTCGCTACGTAGCGACCGAGCTTGGCTCGGGCTCGGTCGCTACGTAGCGACCGAGCGAGACGGACGCTCGGTCGCTATGTAGCGACCGAGCTTGGCTCGGGCTCGGTCGCTACGTAGCGACCGTGCGAGATGGACGCTCGGTCGCTACGTAGCGACCGAGCTTGGCTCGGGCTCGGTCGCTACGTAGCGACCGAGCGAGACGGACGCTCGGTCGCTACGTAGCAACCGAGCTTGGCTTGGGCTCGGTCGTTACGTAGCGACCGAGCGAGACGGACGCTTAGCGACCGAAATTGGCTCAGGCTCGGTCGCCACGTAGCGACCGAGCGAGACGGACGCTTGATCGCCACGTAGCGACCGAGCGAGACGGACGCTCGATCGCTACGTAGCGACCGAGCTGTGTGCATGCTTGGTCGCCGCGTACCGATCGAGCTTGGCTTGTCCGCGGTCTGATTTCCATACTCGAGCTTGTCCGCGGCTGATTTGGATACATGTCCGTTGCCTTCGGACAATCGGTATTTAGTGGTTCGATTGAGATTTGGACGAGATTTTACTGCAAGGCTCTTCGTAAAGATATCTTTACGAAGATTACTTTTCGTAAAAACGTTTATGCTGATTTTTACGGACTTTCAGACATTGATTCCGTCGTGACCGATTTTGACCCCAACATTGCATTACGCAGATGACCGTCCTGGTCATACAGGTTTCTTTTCTCGTCCTGTGTTAGAATAATAATGTTTACCATTTTTGACGACCTGGTATCGATCGACGTACGCGGTGTAGTATCGATCGTTGTCGAAAGATTGGGATCGATCGACGATGAAGGTCTGGTGTCGGTCGACGGTTGGTTGTGTATCAGCTGCTCGCCGGCTGCTGTAGACTCGGCGTCGATCGATGCGATTATGTGTTCGTCGGTCGATCTCGGTGACTTACCATCGAGCGATTTCGCTTTCTTCCTGTCGATCGATGCTGATATCTGGTGTTGAGCTGCGAGTTGCCTCTGAATGGCTTTGACTTCTTTTGGTAGCCATTCTGCGTGGCTGTCTAGTCCACTGATTTTGTTGTCGAATGGAAAGTAGATGTCATCGCAGCGTCTGTCAAGTCGTTCATTCATGTTGTCTATAGTAGTGTAAATCTTGGATGTGATCTCATCAACCTCTGCTGCTGTGTAGGGATGTGACTCCTCAGGATTCTTGTCATCGATCCAAGGCCCTCGTAGCCTGTCAATCGATGATGAGTTTGCCTGCAAAAAATTTTGATTAGTAATGTTATCAATATCCCTTTGGGCATGAAGTATTTGACTAGACAATTTGTTTAAATCTATCATGACTGGTGATATAAAGCGGTCATGCATGTCCTCGTAAGTCCTCAGCCTCTCATTCATGGCTGAGACCTTATCGTCGAGCGATGTGATGGTAAACATGTCGATCGATGTGGCTGGTTGTTGGTCCTTCTTGCGAATGGTATCCAGCTCTTGCTGTAGTAGCTCGATTTTAGTGCTCAGCCAGTCTACGTTGTTGTTGAGAGAGTAGTACACGTCATTTATCCTTGTGTCGATGTATTAGACTTCCCATTCATCCTTGTGTTGTGCTGAACATTGCGGTTCTGAAGAATGACGTCGATCGATGGTGCATTTGGTGCGTCGATCGATCTGGAGGTCGTGGCTTCCTTCTCAAGTTGCTGACGTAAGCTCTTAATTTCTGTCCTCATTTCTGCCATACTTATGAAAAGCGCATTGTAGCCTCTATCCAATGGTTGATGTGTATCTTCTACCAATGATTTGAGCTCCTCTCCCAGTCTTTCCTGAGCTCCACAAATACCAAACACCATCTCATTGATTTCATCTTTGGTGTAGAGTTATGGTGCCAGTGTTGTGAGTGTGAAGGAAGGGGTATGTTCTGAAAGACAGATGTGGCTCTCTTCAAAAAGAGATGCTCTTTCCAGTAATTTTCTGATGTCGTCTTTTGTGACATGTATCATCTCACCAGCTACGCCTCGTGCGTATCCACACTCATCTCTGTAGACTCCATACTCGTCCCTTCGTTCCCAAGTGATCTTTCTGGCTCCGTACATGTCAAAAGCGCAGCTTCCAAATTCATAACGTCTATCGATCGACGTCGGGTCATCCCTATCGATTGACGTTGGTGTTAACCTGTCGATCGATGTCTCTGTTGTCCCGTCGATCGATGCTTGCCCTTTTGGTTGGCGTGATAGGTCAGGATTGATTTCTGTTGTGGCGACTCCGACGTGGTTGTTAGGATCTGTTTGAATGACGTCTGGAGTGCAACGTTGCTGTGAGAATAGGTTGTCAGGTCCATTGGCTTCTTGAAGGATATCTGCTATGTCCTCTCTGGACACTTGTAAGATCCTTCCATCCATTGCACGTGCGTTGCCATCTGGGTCCCTGAAAATACCAAATTCATCAGGTGTTAGAATACCGTAATCATTGTTTGCATTATCATTCAATTTAGAAATAGAAAGATTAGGGTTTAGAGTAGTATCGATCGATGTAGATACAGATGCATCGATCAATGGCAGAGTAATTTCTGGAGAACTTGTGCTCTTGAGATGATTCCTCTTCATGGATTTTCCTGTTGATGTAGATGGAAGAGTGTTCATCTTTTTCGCCTTTGTGTCTGCTCTGGTGTGTGGAGGTGGTTTTAGGGGTCCAAAACGTTTTATATAGGTATCTATAAACCTAGTTGGAGAGGGAATATTCTCCTGCTCCTGAATTTTCGCTGCGGCGCGAATATCGATCGATGTTCCTGTATGAGTGTCGATCGATGTTGAGCGGTTGTTTTGCTGGACGATGGTGGGTATCGACCGCTGTGGAGTGCACTTCGGCTATCGATGTTGGAAACTTGTTGGTGAACTTATGTGTTTCAAATCTTGCATCCTGCAAAGACATTTCTATTGCATGTTCTTTCCAATAATCCTCATCGTATTCCTCTGTATGCTCCTCGTTAGGTGAAGTAATTACATTGTCAACTGCAAAACTTTCATGGAAACCACTGTCTGCCCAACTGCCTATGGAATAATCATCACGTCCTTTCTTGCTTGGAGGTTGGAAGGCAAAGTGTGGGTAACAATGATTAGGTGGGGCGAAATGGTCAACCGGCTGCTTTACGTCGAGTGACGTGTTGTTGCGGTATTCGGTCACAGTTGACTCATTGGAATCGATCGATGGAAAGGTGGGGGTGTCGATCGATTCCGAGTACTCTGTTTCGTACTCTGATTCATACTCTGCTCCACAATGGCATGCGCCAATGAGGCCAAGTTCTTTCCCGTAATCCACAGAATTAATAACCTTTCTCTTAGGTCGGATGGGGTCGTAGTGGATGTTGGGGTCTATCAGCGTCAGACACAATTTGTTTTTGTTCATGTCACATACGGCTCCTACTGTAGCTAGGAAAGATCTTCCAAGCAGAAGGGAAAAGTTCCAGTTAAGCTCGATGTCTAGGACATGAAAATCTACCGGGACAAGGGCATTACCAATCTGTACCTCCAGATCTCTTATGATACCTCCTGATTGTTTTTCTGAAAGATCCACGAAGGTGAAGGATTCAGTTGAAGGTTTATGGTGAAACCAAGCTGGTCTGCCATGATCCTAGGGAGGATACTAACTGATGCTCCTGTGTCACACATTGAATGGGGAAATTCAACACCCTTGACTACGCATGGTATTGCAAACTTCCCAGGATCACTTTTCTTCGTCAATGTGATCTTGTGTTTCATCTTCTCTCTGACTTGATGAAACATTCTCCTAATGTCCTCCTCAGCTACCTTTGTTTCTCTGAAGAACATCCACAACCGGTGTGTGAAGTAAGCTTCATCAAAAGCTTTTTCAATTGGGATTCTGAGGATTTTTTTAGTGAAACCATCCATCTCCTTCTCGTTAGCTTCCCTCTTAAGGTTCTTAGGAATTTTCTCCTTTCTTTTCCTTAACCTTCTCCCCTCAGTTTCTTGTTCTTTTTGAACTGGTTCTGGTGAACTATTTAAGGGGTTGAGTTTTGGTTCGGGTATGCTAGCTAATGGTTTAGGTGGTGGTCTGAGTGCGTCGATATAATCATTATCGATGGAGGGTAACCGCACTCGGTATGTCAGAGGTGCCCGTCGATCGATGGGAGGTCTGTTGTGACGATCGACGTCGGACTCACTCTATCGATCGATGGTTGGCTTAACCGGTCGATCGATTTTATCTTAGAAAGGGGAGGGTGGGTGAGGATGCTTAGCTGTGAATTCCTCATGAGTTAGAATTCGAACTGCATTGCATTCAGTCGATTCAGCGGACGACGTCAATCGATGTCTGGAGTAATCCGTCCATCGATCTTCGTCATGGTCTGTCGATCAATGCGAGTTCATCGACATCGGTCGACACCATTGGGATCCACCGAGACTCATGGAGCTTTCGATTTCGAAGTCTCCTTCCTCAAGCTTTTCATTTCTCACCACTTGCCAGAAATCATCATCTATGATGGCATTTACGTGGTGTTTTCCTTTGTCGGCTCCTGCCTCTCTAGCGAAAGCTTCTTTCCTTTTTATAGTCTCGCCCGTCTGAATTACTTGCGTTTCAAGTTTTTTTACCTGAGTCCCTAAGGTCTCGATTTTGGTGTTCAGATTGTTGTAGGCGGAGTCTATTTTACCATTGAAATCCACGGTGATCTGTTGTTGTCCCAAGAGTACTCGATCAAGCATCTCTTCGATCTTGCTTTCCTGAGTCTGGGGTGGTGGATTCTGGTAGTAGGAGTTCGAATAGCTTTTGCTGTTGTTGAAGGGTTTTTGAAATTGTGAACTCTGGTTACTTCGTTGACCATTTCCAAAGAAGTTTATGTTTCCGCCCTGGTTTCCAAATTTCTGGAATCTGGTACCTCCGATGTAGTTCACATTTCCTTCTCCTTCAGTATCTGCTACTTCTCCTTCAGCTGAACAGACTTGCTTCCTAAGAAGCTCATGCACCACATCTAACTTAGCTCTTACTTCTTCCATCTGTTCCTTCCTGATAGAGGCTACAGACTTCTTCCGCTCAGAGTCAGTGTTTTTGGTGCTGCTGCTGTTAGCAAGGTTTTCGATAAGTCTCACAGCTTCCAACGGATTCCGAGTAGTGAATTTTCCTTCACTCGCCGTATCAAGAGCCATTTGATACTGTAAGGCGAGACCTTGGAAGAAAGTGCTTAACAGCTGCACTTCGTTAAATCCGTGGTGTGGACAGTCTCACTGGAAGAACCTAAATCTATTCCACGCATCTTTGAAGGACTCTCCAGCCTCCTGCGAGAATGTGGAAATTTTGTTCCGAAGTTCTTCAGCGCGCGCCTCATCAAAGAAGTTTTGTAAGAAAGCATTCTTGATGTCGGCCCAGGATGTTAAAGATTCTGTGGGTTGCTGCCTAAGCCAGTGCATCGCTTCTCCATTCAGCGTGTATCTGAAGAGCTTGCATAGCAGGTAATCTTCGGGGACTCCTTCCATCCGAATAGCAGCGATTAGATCCTCGAACCGTTCCAGATGGTCCATAGTATGCTCGTGCGGTAACCCAGAGTAGGGTATCTGTGACACGAGAGTGTAGTATTGAGGCTTCAGCTCGAAATTCTGCTTCTGGATCTCCAGAAGTCGAATAGCTGATCTGTTGGAATAGTACTCATCTGGGCGATTGTAGTCGGCCAGTGGTTTTGATCGAGCGTCCTCATCTACAGGTTAAGCAGCTCCTGTAGCATTAGCATCAGGGATTACAGTCCCATGAGCGTCTATTTTCTGACATGTTGCATTACGCAGATGACCGTCCTGGTCATACAGGTTTCCGTTCTCGTCCTGTGTTAGAATAATAATGTTTACCATTTTTGACGACATGGTATCGATCGACGTACGCGGTGTAGTATCGATCGTTGTCGAACGATTGGGATCGATCGACGATGAAGGTCTGGTGTCCGTCGACGGTTGGTTGTGCGTATCGATCGTCGACGATGTTGTTGCGTCGAGCGATGTGGAACGTTGACCTCTACGGATGGTACGTTCCAAATGAGCAGGAACTTCTGAGAACAACAAGTCTTTCTCCTTGTTGCTTCTAGTACCGCTGGGCATGCACCTGAAAAGACAAGAAAAAGATTATTAGAAAGGAGGTAGAGAAAAGAATAAGAATCAATAAAACTAAATCTAATGGCGATCAAAGCTCCCTGGCAACGGCGCCAAATTTGATACCACTCAAATTACCCTAAGGAGTATTACTCTCATCAAAAGAGGAGCTAGGGAACAATTAAATCTAGTGTTTATTAATTCTAAGAGTTGTAAATGTTTAAATGAAATAGCAATAGTAACAAGAAAAGTAACTAGTAAATGTAACTTGGTTGGAAATGATATTAGATGCAGGGCCACTATTCAGGTGTTAGAGATTATAATACTTATAGATGCCTATTTGTTGCATGCATGATATATTAGAGCTCAATCGCTTAACTCAGTGATCAGCTGTCGCATGTTTCACTGGTTAACAAGCTAGATCTCGTGTCTCAACGGATAGTATGTCGACAACAAAAGAGTGTCGATCGATGGTCCTATTGGGACGTCGACCGATACACCTTTGCCAACGTCGATCGATAGTCAGTTGAGGACATCGATCGACGGGTTCTAGCCAGGCCTATGCGCGAGTATGATATACCCTATTAAGATACTAAATTGGCGGTTAGCCCTGTCTAGCAGTCCTAATATGATAGATAGATGTCAGGATGGGATAACAAGGGTGCTTGAATTTGCAATCCTATGATTAAGTTCTAGTTAGCAAGGCTAAAACAAGCAATGAATACAAATCTATCATGAATATCACAACAAGGCAGATCTATAGTTTGGGTCTAATCCCACAAACCTATCTGAACCCTAGATCTAATAATTGAACTACTCAGACATAGCAAAGCAATTCATAACGCAATTCATAACAATGAAGAAATAGAAATTCATAGTATAGATGAAAAGAAATGATAACAAGGAGTTCCAATCACAAGTGATCTTCTCTCCAAAACTCTCTTCTCTCTCAAAGTAAAACTTGTAACCAAAAAGCTCTTTCCTCCGCCGTCAAAACACTTAGGCAGTATATAATCTACTAGGCTAAAAACTTGTCAGGGCATTTTCGTAATTTGGCTTGGCCTTGGGTTTTAAGTCTGCTGGATCCAAAATGTCGCGTGTCTAATGTCTCGACATCGATCGATGGTACTTGTGTACATCGATCGATATTAATATTCATCTGTCGAGGCATCCCTTGGTGTCGATCGATAGCACTGATGCGCATCGATTGATTGTTCTTCCTCTCGTCGACCTCTACGTGGTCAGCTCGGGTGAAATGTCCTTTAAGCTCCAAAATGCTCCAAAGTCGTAGCTTTACTCCGAAATGCACCTGAACCTGAAAACATACCTAGAAGAGTAGAAAACATAGATATATATATATAGTAAAACACCTATATACCATGGATGAAAACGGGTCAAATCCAAGGTATATCAGCGATATTCGAAACTTGCCAAGGATCATGCCAAGGCCGTCCGTCAAGCGGAAAGGAGAGGTAGGAGAGAGATTGTCGAGATGATGAGAAACCATGCTACTCAGTTCAAGACCGAGTATGGAAACCTTAAGGAGGCTTATTCCTTGGTGGGCGATTTTGGCGAGTGTCGTGGTTAAGTTGGTACCCTCTGGAAGACGCATGCGGACAACTTTGTTTTCAAGGATGATATGGATATCATGAAAGATGGCATGAATGATCATGCCCATGCCGAGGCGCTTATTTCCGCCGATCGATGGGAGGATTCAGGGATTCTGGGATCCCATCCCAGTTTCTCCTTACACGGGGGAGGTCACAACCGAGGTTACTGGCGATGATGAGGAGGTGGACTGTCCCGCGGAAGCATTTGGAGCTTCCATGTCTGGGGGTTTTAACTTTGATCTGTGAGAATCGAAGATAGCATTTGACGGGAAGAAATTTCCCCCTATCTTGTGTTTATGGCCGAGTGTGGCCTTTATGTTGAAACTTTGTGTGGGCCTGTTTGGCCGCTTTGTTTTTATCAGGACTGGGCGTTGGTGTCTTCGAATCCCTACCACTCTGCAGTTTTATATATGATGAATATTTATCGAACTACTTTGTTCTGAATATGTCTGAAATAAATATGAGTTGTCGTCTCCTATTTAGTTCTAGCAAGACGTTCAATCTGTTGGTTTGCTCGAGATGTGAATTTTTGCAAAAATTGTTTATTTATTTTTACGAAGTTTCATGAATGTTAAGATATGAACGGAGAGACATGTTTTAAGATCTCGTATCATTTTTAGATATCATGTCTTGAGATTTTACAGACCAGTGTGTTGGGTTTAGGGCAAGACCTAGGTTTACATTCATTTTACAGGCCGGCTATCGATTTTCCTATTGTGATTTCAACCTGATTCATACCGATTTAAAGTCCACGATAGGTTCTCGGCTTATACGAATTGTATGGTGTGAATCGAGCATCTCTCCAGCGATAATTTTTAAGCCAACTGGAAGTGCTTGACCAAAATTTCTGATTTTTTATATAGCGCACTATTATCCTTGTGTCGGATGTTTGAGGATCAGAATGATCAGGGTGCGTTTGTCTAAGACGGTTGATGTGTTCGTCGGGGCCAATCAACGAGCAGCATGTAAATATTCGCTGAAATTTTATTGTCGCGTTTGGACAGTTGTCCGTATAGTTTCGATTCTAACTTTGGCGTCGTCTCACTCTTATTTCGAAGACTATACAAATGTTTTAAATTCTGAAAGGTTTGCGAACATTTTGCGATTTGGACCAGATGCGGCTGTTGACAAGAGATTTTTGCTTAGCTGAATCGTAAGAGTTCATAAAATGCGTATTGTAGTAAAAGTTTTAAAAAGCTCGAGTACAATCATGCATGTTTTGAAACGTGGGACTATACGAGTATACGTACCCTCTACCCGCCCCCCCCCCTCTTTCGAGGATCAAGCTATCTCGTAGTTCTATTTTATGCCGCGAGTGTTTCTACTCGGCGGTTGGTGCTGTGTTGACTGCCTTAGTCGTGGTGACTGTGGCAAGATCGATGTCTTTGTCCGGGTTTTTCTTTTCCGGTTGAGTGACAGCGTTGACTTTGGGATCAGGCTGAGTTTCTATATCTGAGGCGTTTGCTTCAGTAGACGATGTTGAGTCGTCTTTCTTTGAAGTGTTTTCAGCCAAAGGCTGAGTTAACTTCGTGCGTTTGCGATTTACCATCGCGGTAGTTGTGATTTGTCTTAACTTATGCTCTGCGAGAAACCAAAGTCGCGACTGTTTCTGACAACCCTAGATTGCAGCGACCCCGCTCTGGGTCGGGAATTTGATGCCCAGGTGATGTGTAGACGGAACGGCTTTCACGGCGTCCAGCCATGGCGTTCCCATGATCACATTATAGATGGCAGGATGATCAACCACAACGAAGTCGATGATCTTTTTGACTTCCTTTGCCATAACAGGTAGCCGGATTGATCCGAGAGTCATTGACGTTTTGTCTGACGAGACTCTTGCGACTTCCAGATCTCATATGACGAGATCTATGACGAGTGGATCGCAGTGAGGCTGATCGATTCCGCCGGCTTCCTCTTACGTGAAAGTTATCGAGTCGCTTCGACCATCTTAGGGAGGAGACCATGTTGGCCAATTTGCACTTGACTCGTCATTTAGCTGGTAGGCCTTGATGGCCGAAACCGTGTCGTTACAGTACTGTGATCCTCCGATGATCACGTTTACTCTACAATGATTGTTATCGTGTCCTTTGTCGTCTGATCTCCTTCCGTGTTTATCCCCTGCTTGATTTCTCCGAGGAGAATTTTCTGCGGCTGGATTTTTGTCGGTTTTTGGAGGACGATCGGTCTCAAGGATGAGATATTTAATGCTGGCTGCTTCGGAGAGCTCTCCGACTAGTAGCTTTGCGGCCAGTCTCGCTCCCAAGACTTTGCAGTTAGTCGTCGAGTGTCCTCGAGTCTGGTGGATCTTCGTCGTATCTTGGATTGAGAGTCTATGTATTGCCCGAGGCTCTGCCTTGTTCCGAACTGACTGCGTAGTATGTAGCGTTGTAGACGTGCTGCAGGGATTTAGAACCAACAATGGTTCAGGAGACACTTGATACTCCCTAAATCGGGAAGGATCACATTAGCTGGGTGTTGGATATGATCGGAGAAGGCAAATGGCACTTCTGGAACTTATATGGATTTAAAAGATCGTCAAGAGATGCGGAATGGCTCTTGATATACCCACGGTCTAAGGCTAGCCACCTAAGAAAGAATGAATGTGTTGGCTAACAACCAAACAACACACAAAGATGAATTGGCTGACCACCAAATCAACAAGCCGGTTCACACCAATGAACTAGCTATAGAACTCTCTCTCTCACTCAGAGAAAAGAAGAAAACAAAAATAAACTCAAACTTAGACTGATTTTATTATAAGAAATGTTTAAATATTTATACTACTCGAGGAATAGAAAAAGACTTAAGAATGTATTAAAGACAAACTTAGTAAATCGAATCTAGATGAGAAATTTAAAGACAATGTATTAAAACTCTTGGATCTCAGATCTGGTCAAAGGGACTCTTCGGCTAACGTCCAGGTTCATCTGAACTAAGTGGTTCCTTTGCGGTAAGGATCAAGATGTGGGCTGGACGATCCGTACGGCCCAAATTCGCGAGAACTGAAGATCTCCTGATTTGCAAATTGCATAACTTTCACATGTGAACTCTGTTTGATCTGATTCTTCTTCGAGAACCTCTGTAATTGAGTTGAGAACATTCTCCAATGAATTTCATGCATAGAGGACTCGTGGTTTGGAAGATATGAGTCAAACAATGAACATATATCATTACTGCTTTCCATGATCAAGCCATGCATGTCTGTTTTGCCCGATGCGCTACTCAAGGGCGCATCATTCCCTTCCTCTTCAAAAAGATTTGTCCTCAAATCTGTAACATTAAAAGAAAAAGGTTTATAAGCAAAGGAATCATAATCAGAACATTGCTCACCTTGAGTTTGGTCTGGTTTTTGAATGGAAGAAGAGCTTTCTTGGTTTCCTTGATGACCACAGTTTTATTCTTCATATGGTCCTTCCTGCATTGACACAAAGCTTCCAAGACCAAGGTCATATGCACCAATATCAAGAACATTCAAAGGACCAGAAAATTCATCCTTGTTCAAAACATTTTCAGAATTCTTTTCAAACTGAGAAATTAATTCAAAACTACTTGGATTCTCTGGTTGTAAAACAGTTAATTGCAAGCAAGATTCATCAGGAATTGATTCAGATTGAGAAGAAAATAAGTTCTTATGTTCACAAGATTTCAAACCTGTCATTGGCTCATGTGTGTAGTCATCGAAAATTGGCAATGGGTCTGAAAATTCTTCCTTTTCTGGCTCGGTTTCAACGCTCTCATTCTCTAAAGTCACCAACGGTTTTTGGTTTTGGCACTTGTTCGCATAATGACCGATCATCTGGCATTTGAAACACCTGGTAGAATGAGCTTTTCTTGTGTGTTTCACAGCTTCGCTTTTATCAAAAGAAAACACATTAGTTTTCAAATCGGAATTTGAAAGAGAAGAAAACATACATTGCTGTTATGGTGCAGAAGAAGTGTTGGTGTTTCCCTTCTTTTTGAGTTGCTGAATAGCAAAAATTGCCTTATGCAACATCTTTTCCAAGCTGGCATAAGTCCGAAGCTAGTTCTGAGCAGGCACATCACGGTTGCTTCTCTTGGCTTTGGTGAAGGGACGATCACCACTTCTGACCCACTTCTCATCATCGCACCTGTTTTGTCTCTTCTTTTGTTTCTGCACAAAGTCAAACCCATTAGAAGCAAACTGTTCCTTATCAAAAATCAATTGCTCCTTTTCAAAAACAGTTTTAAAAGGAAAGTAGACGTCTTGTTGTGGTTTTGATTTCTTGAGAAGTCCAAACATCCTGAAAACACTTAACAAAGTTAGCAAATAAAAATCCTCCCACTCTCAAGTGTTTAGCTCACGATTTTTAGATGGTCACTCAGAGTTTTTTCACTGGTTCAAAAGATGATAGGCAGTAAAAAATCAACAGTCAAAACCCAAAACAAACTTTGTGGGAAAAAGAAAAGAGAAAGAAAAATGAAGAGATTTTTCTGTGAATCCGTCTTAACTGTCCTAAGGCTGGGTTTCTCTTCATCCAGCAGGGTTTCTCTTCTACCACTCCCCCTGGATTTCTCTTCAGAAGTGATTCAAGCCAAAACTTTTACTCTTTTTTTTTTGATCGATTTTTTTTTTCTCTTTTTTTTTAATAACTGGCGATCACAAGGGAGTAAAGGAACAGCCCGGATCCAACAAGAAATAAGAAAAGAAAATCGTGGAGAGATGAGTAGATGAAAAGATGAAATGAAAACAAACCAGCCAAAGTGACTCTGATACCACTTGATACGCCCTAAATCGGGAAGGATCACTTTAGCTAGGTGTTGGATATGATCCGAGAAGGCAAATGACACTTCTGGAACTGATATGGATTGAAAGAATCGTCAAGAGATGCGGAATGGCTCTTGATATACCCACGATCTAAGGCTAGCCACCTAAGAAAGAATGAATGTGTTGGCTAACCACCAAACAATACACAAAGTTGAATTGGCTGACCACCAAATCAACAAGCTGGTTCACACCAATGAACTAGCTATAGAACTTTCTCTCTCTCACTCAGAGAAAAGAAGAAAACAAAAATAAACTCAAACTTAGACTGATTTTATTATGAGAAATGTTTACATATTTATACTACTTGAGGAATAGAAAAAGATTTAAGAATGTATTAAAGACAAACTTAGTAAATCGAATCTAGATGTGAAATTTAAAGACAATATATTAAAACTTTTGGATCTCAGATCTGGTCAAAGAGACTCTTCGGCTAACGTCCAGGTTCATCTGAACCAAGTGGTTCCTTTGCGGTAAGGATCAAGATGTGGGCTGGACGATCTGTACGGCCCAAATTCGCGAGAACTGAAGATCTCCTGATTTGCAAATTGCATAACTCTCACATGTGAACTCCGTTTGATTTGATTCTTCTTCGAGGAGCTCTGTAATTGAGTTGAGCACATTCTCCAAGGGATTTCATGCGTAGAGGACTCGTGGTTTGGAAGATATGAGTCAAACAATAAACACATATCATTACTGCTTTCCATGATCAAGCCATGCATGTCTCTTTTGTCCGATGCGCTACTCAAGGGTGCATCAACAGTAGAGCACGTAGAGATGCTTAAGACTCGGCTTAAGGAAGCCCATGACCGCCAGAAGAGCTATGCAGATAAGCGTCGTAAGGACTTGGAGTTTCAGGTAGGAGAATTAGTATACCTGAAAATGAGGACATTCCAAGGATGATCTAAGACTCGAAAGCTAAAGAAGCTTAAACCGAGATATATGGGACCATACCCTATTGTGGAGCGGATTGGAGCAATGGCTTACAGATTGCGGTTATCAGCAGAGTTGTCAGATTTCCACGATGTGTTCCATGTATCAGTTTTGAGGAAAGTTGTGAGAGAACCAGAGCTCATTTTGCAGCAGCCACCCAGTGATCTTGAGAAAATTTTGCATGCACCTTGTCAGGGAGTTGAGATTTTACATCGGCAAGTGAAAGCTGTTCAGGGGATGATGACCAGTTTAGTTAAAGTTTGTTGGGAGAGAGACGGGATCCAGGAGGAACATGGGAGGCGAGAATCAGATGAGGATTGATTATCCATAGCTTTTTCAGGACGGTATTGGACAGTCAGTTCAGTAGCCGAATTCAGGCCCTACAAGGCCCAATTAATTTGCAGAGAACCCTAGGTACTTCCTTACAAATTCTATCCCCACACATTATTTTATTCAGAAAAGTCTAAGGCGTCGAACCTCTGCAAAGTTTGAGCCGTCAGAGAGAGATATTGGTGAACTATCTCAGCCACCGTCGACTGAGATCAGATCCATCACGCTGCCGCCGTCTCACGCCCTAGGTAATCCGTGAACCGCCTTTTCTGATAGGTTAAGTGTTGGCCGTTTAGTAAATCGTAGATATATCTCTAACCATTGGGTTTCTCGCGATTTCAAGGCTACCAGTGTGTTTGTGACGTCGAGACGAGTCCGGGGCAGGAGTTTCAGCCAGAGATCCGCCGCGACGCGCCCACATGCGCAGGGGAAAGATTTGCGCGTGAATCTCACGCGCCACCATCTCCTCCGGACGTTCGCCGGAGCCACCGCAGCCGGCCACCATTCGTTCGCCGTCAGTAAGCCGCTGCCGCATCACCGACGCATCGCCGCCGCGTCTCCGCCGCCGCCGGTGATTTTCCGGTAAACCACCACCATTGTTGGCCGCGACTCGCCGGTCGACTCGCTGGTAACTCGGTGACTCAGCCGAGTCGACTCAGCGAGTCAAGCCGTCGACCAGTCAAGCCGGTTCGGTTGGTCAATTGATTTTGATTATTGATTAAACTGATCGGTTATGGGATTGATTTTCGGTTAGCATTGAACCGATTTGAAATCGATTTGAATCTGGTCCAGTTGAAATCGAATTCGGTTAAGGAAAACCGGGTGGTTCAGTTAGATTTCAATTTAGTCAAGGGTTGACCGGCTTGGGTCAGAGTTGACCGGGCTGACCTTTGACCAGCGGGTTTACTTTTTGACCAGATCGCCGGTTATCCGTTTTGGACCGTTCGAAGGGCGTTCTGATTCAATTTTTTCCCCTGATTTCAGATTTGGAGTTTGTTTGAGCGGCTGGAGTTCATAGCTATCACTTTTCTACATTGCTAAGGTGAGAGTCTATTCCATAAATCCCGTACCAGTGTAGAATTCTCTCTATCGTCATTTAGATTTCGAATCATGATCCGTCTATTTGAATTGAGTCTTGATGGTTAGTTAGTTCATTCATTGTAATCTGGAACTAAGGGTCTAGAGGATTCAACCTTTGATTGGATTGTGTGATGTTAAGAAATGCGGTATATATATGTACGTGCACATAATTATGAGTAGGGACTATGTGCGCGGGCGGGGGCTCAAAGATGTATGGGCTAGCGACGCTACTTTACTTGTGCGGGCAGGGGTTCAGAGATGTCTGGACTTGCGATGCTACTTGTGCGGGCGTGTGGTGCAGAGACGTTTGTACCATGGATGCTACTTGAGAGGGCGGGGTACAGAGACTTATTGTACTAGCGACGCTACGTATTATATATTCATATGAGGAGATGGGGGTGTATGGACTAGCTATATGCTATCATCGCATTGTTTGTGTTTGTGTGATGCGCTAGGCGTCGTGTGTGTTCATGTTAGAGCTAAACTTCCATAGTGGGAGTTCTATTTACTCAAGTCAGTGGTTTGCGTGTTTAGCATCTCATACCTCACGGAGTAACTCCCCTGTTACTCACCCCTCCTATTCCTTCCCCTTTCAGGTGAGACTGACGAGCATAAGTGATTGCTATCGGACTGGTGCTTTGGGAGTTTTATTTACTTTCTTTTTCAGACTTATGGTTTTATGCTTTTACCGATATTTTCGAGATTTATTATGTTATTTGGATTTATGGCTATTTATTGGATTTCTGGTTTGGAGTTGACTTTTGAGAAGTAATAAATGGAGATTTCAGACTTTTTATTTATTTAATTTATTTTGGAAAATACGGTTGTTACAAGATTGTTACATTTTTTTTTGAATCTATTGTTTGATTGTGAGAGAAGAAGAAATTCTATGGGGCAAGGGAAAAAGCTTATGTTCTGGAATTGCCGTGGCTTTTGGGGAAGGAGAGAAATGAAGTGATTTGATATGCTTTGATTTAGATGGTTAAGATTATGTTAATTTAGTTTGATTGGTTTTTGTTAATGGTTTAATTGGTTTTATGTTTGGTTAGATTTCGGGATTTTTGGTTTACAATTGGTAAATCAAGATTTTGAATTGGGTTTGACAAAACCAAGATTTATTGGGAAATAAAACTACAACTTTGTTTCTGGATAGCAAAAATTGCCTTATGCAACATCTTTTCCAAGCTGGCCTAAGTCTGAAGCTCGTTCTGAGCAGGCACATCACGGTTGCTTCTCTTGGTTTTGGTGAAGGGACGATCACCACTTCTGACCCACTTCTCATTATCGCACATGTTTTGTCTCTTCTTTTGTTTATGCACAAAGTCAAACCCATTAGAAGCAAACTGTTTCTTATCAAAAATTAATTGCTCCTTTTCAAAAACAGTTTTAAAAGGAAAGTAGACGTCTTGTTGTGGTTTTGATTTCTTGAGAAGTCCAAACATCCTGAAAACACTTAACAAAGTTAGCAAATCAAAATCCTCGCACTCTCAAGTGTTTAGCTCACGATTTTTAGATGGTCACTCAGAGTTTTTTCACTGGTTCAAAAGATGATAGGCAGTAAAAAATCAGCAGTCAAAACCCAAAACAAACTTTGTGGGAAAAAGAAAAGAGAAAGAAAAATGAAGAGATTTTTGTGTGAATCCGCCTTAACTGTCCTAAGGATGGGTTTCTCTTCAGCCAGCATGGTTTCTCTTCTACCACTCCCACTGGATTTCTCTTCAGAAGTGATTCAAGCCAAAACTTTTACTCTCTTTTTTTTTATCGATTTTTTTTTCTCCTTTTTTTTAATAACTGGCGATCACAAGGAACAGCCCGGATCCAACAAGAAATAAGAAAAGAAAATCGTGGAGAGATGAGTAGATGAAAAGATGAAATGAAAACAAACCAGCCAAAGTGGCTCTGATACCACTTGATACGCCCTAAATCGGGAAGGATCACTTTAGCTACGTGTTGGATATGATCCGAGAAGGCAAATTACACTTCTGGAACTGATATGGATTGAAAGGATCGTCAAGAGATGCTGAATGGCTCTTGATATACCCACGATCTAAGGCTAGCTACCTAAGAAAGAATGAATGTGTTGGCTAACCACCAAACAACACACAAAGATGAATTGGCTGACCACCAAATCAACAAGCCGGTTCACACCAATGAACTAGCTATAGAACTTTCTCTCTCTCGCTCAGAGAAAAGAAGAAAACAAAAATAAACTCAAACTTAGACTGATTTTATTATGAGAAATGTTTACTGATACACTAAATATGAATCTTTGCTACTGCCAAGTTAACAGTTGTGATTATAGTACTTTAGATTCAATCCAGAGGACCAGTCTACACTTTACTCTTATAAATTTCAATGTCAAGCTAAGAAGAAAATGGTTTTCAATTCAATTGGTGACGCGGAAAACAAGTAAACTAGAGTTTGATTCAATTTAACAAGAAGCTAGCCTAGGGTATTTCATTGGGTGTTGAGCGAGAGCCAAACAATTATTCAAGCGCGATGCAGTGCTTTCTAGAACTCGGATCACTCAGCTGGAACACCCCACTGTGACACCCCCGATCTGGTCTAAGTATAAGTTGACTCGATCAGCCGTGCAACAATCAAACAAGAACATGCACAGCCGATCACTCGTAACTGAAACCAAACCGAGAAGCCACAATGTGTACATAAACAACTAACCCGAAGTTCCCGAAATAAATCCAGGTACCTTAGGCCAACCGCCTAAGTACACATATCCTATTAGGTACAACCCGAGGCTTTACAATCTTAAGAGTAATACCCAATAGTTGGTTCGTCCGGACAAGGACTAATATTATTTGGAACCCGTACTTTAAAAACATTCTTTATACACTATATACTTATTCATTTAAAAGAATCTTACAAAATCTTATAGATTAACCTCGAGGTTTTCGGTCAACAAGCCTTATACATAAAGTATATCAAAACGACTGCAAGGATAATAAAACTACCGCTGGCTAATGCCGTTCCTTCCCGTCCTAGAGTAAAGGTCTCCCACCTACTGGTTACCTGCATATCAAATGAGTCATGAGTAACTAGTTTACTCAGTGAGTCTAATCTCACACCCAAACACATATCAATAGTATCCCGAGCAAGCGACACCATTTGAATGCAGTGGAATTATATTCCATAATTAATATAATTATAAGGCCTCTCAATCCACCCATGTGAATCTATCTTAAACATCACCTCCACAATACCCACCAATCACTCATACTCATAATATATATATATGCTAAACCCGGAAAACCACCAAGGCTAACCGAGCCTAACGGGGAATAAATATAACCATCATCTCCATCAGATATTCCAAGATAGAACATCCAACGCTGCATGCAGTTACACGGCCTCCAGGGTGCGACCCCATCATCGTGTCTTCATGACCTTGATCCATATCGCAGGACCAATTCACGGCAATGCGGGACTTTCGGGAGAGTGAGTATACAATAAGACTTCACATGATTCACACTTATTAATAGAATACTTATAGATTAGTACTTGAGAACAAGTACTAAGGCTCGGGATAACAAAGAATTATTCTTATTAATTCTTAAGTATTTAAACTAGATAAATACTTCATATATAAATATAGATCAAGGGATAATACTTAATCAATCAGCCATAATTACTCCTTAATTAATCCATGATTAATCCTTAATTAATCAATGATTATCCCTTAATTAATTCATGATTAATTCTTAATTAATCAACCATATTCAATATGCAATCATGCATACTCATTCATAATTCATTCATCATCTATCTAGACTCACCTTTAAATCCATGAGATTGGCTAAGGAAGACTAGACTCGAGCTCAAGCTAATCACACTTCACTTCTGGATCACTCTCGGTTCAGAACCATCACAAGGATCCGGCTGATCCGAATACTCTCCTTGGCCATCTGAATTCAAAACATAACAGTTGGAACATAAGGTTCACTAGTCTGGCTCAAGAAGAAACTCAACTCAGTTCATAACATTTCAGTTCAGTTCTCTCATATCAGTTCGGTTCAAGACAGATTGATACCGTGTTCAGCTCGGTTCAGGCTTTAACAATTTAACTCGGTTCATATCAGCTTTGTTCATGCTCAGCTAACTCCGGTTCTAATCAGTTCCCAACAGCTTAACTTGGTTATACTCAGACGACATCAGTTCAAGACAATTTTAGACCATAGACAGCTCGGCTCAGATCACATCAGAACATACTCAGCTCAATTCAGTTCTAAACAAGATAAAATCAGTTCGGTTTAATTCCCATAATTCTTATCAGTTCGTCTACTGGTTCTATGAGACTGATTAAATCATAAACCAACCAACACTGAAGAGAACAAGACCTTAGACAACTGATCCTGATAGATTAACCAACATACAGCAATTGGTTCTCATCAAAACATGGCTGAATCAAGAAGCTGAAGCTTACCGGTTTTACTCAACTAATTAAACTTGACTGGTTGTCTCTCTTCAAGCTAACCACAAATTAACCTGATCAACACCACAAGAATACATGGTTGGATTTATTCAGAATTTATCTCCAGTGTAGGCAAACCAACAAAACTTCTCACAGAAACTGATCCACAACCATCTTACCGATCAAAATCAAAGGCTGAAGAATATGGGTGATTCTAAACTCTTGGACACCAAACCTTCAGCTCTTAACCACACCAGAACACACTGGATAAAGTCACAGGATGGTGAGAAAGGTTTGTCCATGCTCAATTCTCTTCTCTGAATTTGTTTCTGAATTTTTCAACTAGTTTTTCTCACAAATATTCCTCTCTTCTTTCTCTCTTTCTCTCTGAATTTTTCTCTGGTTTTTCTTGCAGGTTATGAACGTCCAGAGGAGAGAAGATGGTGTTTTATAACATAAGAAGTTGCTTCAGGTGAGGGTTTACTTAAACCAAAGCAAGTTGATGTCCTTTCCCTCCTTTGAAGAAAGATTATTTTGTTTTTATTAAACAAGCAACCAGCTTGTGACTTTCATGTGACTTTAGTGAAGCAAGCAAGCAGGTAGGTGCAGCTCATGTGACTGATTTACTGAGAAAGCAAGAAGAATAGCTGGTGAAGGTATTAGACTGGTCGGAATTTAGTTAAGAAACTTAACGACAATTTCGGACAGTTTTCGACTAAAATTTCTCATCCTTCGAATCTCGTCTTGCTTTCAACTAAGCTTGCCTAGCTTAAATAAAATTCGACCAACATTATTAGCATTCTACCAGAACTATCAATGAGAGGCCTTTCGACCACAAGACAGTCCCGTCGAGGTATTAAGTCACCGGGTCGACTTTATTTTTGTATCTGATCGACCAACTCCAAACTGGTCGAGCGGAGTTTTTCTCGACCAAAAATTAACTGGCTCGTGAGGGTTATTACATTCTCCCCCTCTTAAAAGAATTCGTCCCCGAATTCTCAAAACATAGATGTACAGACTTTTACTGAACACTGGAGTCTCTGCAAGAACCAACTCTAAACTTAGCCTCACCTGCCCGTGTCAAAACAACTGATGGTTCCCCAAATACTTAAACTTTTACAAATTTTTCCTTTTCTCCAATCTTCTGATATGGTGTTCACCTATCCGTAAAGGAACTTTAGGATAGGCTAAATAGGGTTACAAGTTTTCTGGTCTCAGCAGTTCTATCATACTGTGTCTGATATAAGATTACGCAAAATCGGCTCACCAATAGCATAACTAAAAGAAGTTCCGGTCAACAGATAACCATTTCAACTCTGAACAACTCGGTACATACCAAATAACAGATTTTCTAAAACAATTCTTTCTTTTCTGAGCAAACACTTTCACGATAACCAATTCTTCATCGCACATAAATTTCATATACTGCGGTCTACATACTTCCTTTGACATCGTTGAATCTCTGAATACCATTACTTCTGAAACCTTTCTATCTGCTTTCCTCCAGTTCAATAACATGGAAATATGGAACGTCAGGTGATGTGCCATACGTGAAGGTAACATCTTCAGTCTGGTCAATGTCAACTTGATTAACCGTGCAACAATCAAACAAGAACATGCACGATCAATCACGCTAACATGATTCAGACCAAGGGTGCCACTCTCAAATACACACACACACACACACTTATTCCAGGAATGATTTCCCTTAACAGTATTCCATACCCTTCTTATCTATCTGAGATACTCTTCAAAAACTTCTGAACGACTCAATCTCACTGAAGTTTCGCATATCCAAGTCTTGTTCTATTACTTTCTGATTTCCTTCTTCTGTCTAGTAACTGAGGAATCAACAAGTCCACCTATACCAAACTTGATTTACCAACGAAGTACTCTTGTATGATGACTTCACACTTTCTCTGTTAATACATCTTCTGATCTCTTAACAACTTGAGCATTCCCATATGCCTTATGGTTATACCTTTTTCCTTGCACTCTTCAATCTTCCTTGGGATTTACTTCACATCTGCTTAATTTTAGGTTGAATTTGGGTTTCTTCTCCCACATCTCCACTTTATGAACTTGTACATGACACAGTCCTCATACTATTCTTCGAAATTCTCTTCACCCAGTTCCTTCTATGAATTCCTTAGATTCTCATCCTTCAACTGAGTTCCTCAAATACGAATGAATAAGCCATCTTGATTTTCTACTTGCAATCTTGAAGGTTCTCTATTCTCTCCTTATAAGGCAGCAAAATAAATCACTCCCAATTCCGCTTCATGATTCTTGAGATCCTACTCCATATCATCATTAATATCACTTCCTCTTAAAGCATAAGCAGCAATATTTGCTTTTCCTAAGGCTTCTTTGATCAGTGAAAACTTGCATCCTTTCTCCATATTGAAATGATCACTAAATTTGATGTGCAACAGAACTGCCACCAACTCCAACTTGTGCATCAAATAGTTTTCCTTATGCTTCCTTAGCTCCCTTGATGCATAAACGATTACCATATCGTCTTGCATTAGCATTCACCTAGACCAACACATAATACATCCATGTAGTAGTATATGGCTGGTTAGGCTCATGCAAGTCTAAGATATGCATAGACGTGGATACTTCCTCTAACTAATTTCATACTTCATCAATACTTTTACTCCATTCCAAGGTAACACCATTCTCAGTCGATCAACTCATTGGTGGATATGGTTTCTAACTCTTGAACAAACTTCTGATCGTAACCGGCCAATCCACAGAACTTCGAATCTCGATAACTGAAATTGAGTACGACCATTATGTAGTAGTAGCGATCTTTTGTAAATATGCAATAACTCCTTGTTCCATTTACTGACTAAGAGATCTAACTTCTAATTTCCGTGCAGAAATATTTACTACAACGTGAAGCGTCCATCAAACGTCCTTGGAATAAAACTGCGCCTTGCGACCGATCTTAACCATTCTTCAATTCTAGAACTTGATACTTGACCCTGATGGTCACGTCCTTGATTTTATACTCGAACATAACCGCAAACTCTGGTTCTTCTTCTTTACCACTGACATGGGTACACTCCACAGAAAATAACTAAGTCGAACGAAACCTTTCTCCAAACAAATCTTCTGACTGCTACTTGAATTCGGCTAGAACCACTTGGATAGATGCCTAGGCTATTGCAGCGAATCAAGGTTCAACCAGAATACTTGACGGGTTACTTCTGGATGTCAACAAATTTTCCACTTTATTAAACATAGCTTTATGTTCCCTAGTTATCTAACTGTCCTCGATACTCTGCTTCTTGTTATTTTCTCTCCGCCCAGTTATGATGATAATGGAATACAACACTTCATCGTTTCCCAAAAGGTTCCCAACTCTCCAGACTGATATGAGCGAGGCTCCAACACTTAGTAGAATACCACTGCAGGCCAACGGTAACTGGTCTTCTCTCAAAGACTTCCTTCCTCAACAACATCCTAATTGAGCTCGATAACTAGATAGCCAATCTCACTCTAGATAGAAAAAACCGCTCTAATGGAAGTACTAAGGAATGGGGATGGGATACGAAGGCATACCATAACTCTAAATGGCAGGCAGTACTTCCACGAATAAGAACAGTGTACCTGAATTCACTAAAGTGAATCCTTCCTAAAAGAATGACACTACCCGAGAACTACATCTATGTGTTGTTCCCACATCAAACACAATATGGGCGGAAAATTCCGTCCATAGGCAAGGTCTCATACGACACCTTGATCACTCCTTCACTAATTTATTTAATCATTCATAAATTTTTAAAATGCACACAACACGCAATGGGATAAGAAGCAAACCTGTACGATTGGACCTTTTCAGAGGTTTTGACGGTCCAGGAAACTATAAAGTGTAGGCTCTACCCAAATAGCCAAACACTTAGTTAGTGACTAATGGTAAGGAACGCGAACAAGTTTAACAAGCGGTACCCTAGGTATAGGTAAAAAGATCGGGTGACTTCATGGGCCATGGTAGGATAACCTCTGTACTCATTACTGGCACCACCGAAGCGCAAATGACGTAAGCGATAGAGGATTTTATATACTTGAACAATCATCACCTTACTCTCCTTGCTAGCCAAAACCAAAACAACTCAGGGTCCTCGGTCTTGATCTGATGAAATGTCCAACAAAAATTATCTCCATCGACTTTCTTGATTCATTACTTGAAACTGACCTTCTATCTGAATAGGTTGGAAAATAAACGGTCTGCATGACTTGGTTAACTTCTTCAGACATAATAGCTTCTTTAACATTCACGTCATACTCTAACATCTCCTCGAAGCTTTGAAACTCCATGGTCTTTTATCTACTCCAAAATTCTTGGCTAAGTTCCCAAAGATTTTCCGTATGATCTTTGGCTTATTCTCCAAACCATAATCGATGAATGAAATTCACTCGACCACATATCTCGATGCTGAAATTGTTGTATATGATTAACTCGACCTGAACCTCTTGGCGGAAACATCCCACTGTACCAACTCCATAAACTCTCTGAAGAAAATAGTTTTCTCAGAGTGTTGCATCCCAAATCTGCCTCAAGCCATAGTATACTTCGCACGGTTTAGTTCTTCTTCCGTATCTTGTGGTCCCACTACTTCTTTCTATCATAAGCTTTAAGGTGTCTTGTTGTCAACAGAAAGGTACATGTGTGTCCATCGTCTTGTACTAGAGTTGAACCATCTCTTCCTCCAACGCTAAGCTCCAAACAAATGTTGAACAATTCAGGCTTGTACGGCTCTGTTTCTTGTACGTCTCAGCATAAGTTGGAGAGTTGAGAAGCTGGAAGAATAAGTGCATCTAGGTAATCATATGCAGTCGCATCGCTCTGAATCGGACCACAAACAACGCCCACCTTGACATCGATAACACACGAGTCCGGAGATGTATTCGATGTATCAATTATGTCCCATATCTCTCTCTAAAGAATTGGTATCCCCCACTAGAATTCAAAAGAACGACAGGAAGGCATGACGTTACTGACTCTTAACAGGGTGGTAGTGAACCCCACCATGAGGGAAGCAAACTCGAGCCTGATAATACTAACATCGGTAAGTACGGTCCACCCGTTCAATCTTGTCTCGGTGCTTCTGCTATGAAAAATCACTGTTAGGTAACTACCCATGACTATCTATCCTAAAATGAAGGAACAAGCCAGCACATCCTAATTATCCTTGCGACTCATTTTGACTCGAAAAACGTTTGAAACAAGTCCCATTCAAGCATCGTATAACCATGCTCTGATACCACCTTTGTGACACCCCCGATCTGGTCTAAGTATAAGTTGACTCGATCAGCCCTGCAACAATCAAACAAGAACATGCACAGCCGATCACTCGTAACTGAAACCAAACCGAGAAGCCACAATGTGTACATAAACAACTAACCCGAAGTTCCCGAAATAAATCCAGGTACCTTAGGCCAACCGCCTAAGTACACATATCCTATTAGGTACAACCCGAGGCTTTACAACCTTAAGAGTAATACCCAATAGTTGGTTCGTCCGGACAAGGACTAATATCATTTGGAACCCGTACTTTAAAAACATTCTTTATACACTATATACTTATCCATTTAAAAGAATCTTACAAAATCTTATAGATTAACCTCGAGGTTTTCGGTCAACAAACCTTATACATAAAGTATATCAAAACGACTGCAAGGATAATAAAACTACCGCTGGCTAATGCCGTTCCTTCCCGTCCTAGAGTAAAGGTCTCCCACCTACTGGTTACCTGCATATCAAATGAGTCATGAGTAACTAGTTTACTCAGTGAGTCTAATCTCACACCCAAACACATATCAATAGCTAACCGAGCCTAACGGGGAATAAATATAACCATCATCTCCATCAGATATTCCAAGATAGAACATCCAACGCTGCATGCAGTTACACGGCCTCCAGGGTGCGACCCCATCATCGTGTCTTCATGACCTTGATCCATATCGCAGGACCAATGTTGGGGTCAAAAACGGTCACGACGGAATTACCACCCGAAAATCCTCGGAGATCGTATTTCCGAAAGAGTTAGTAAAAGAAGGGATGTAATTTTCGTAAAAATAACCTATACGAGGTTTTTACGAAGAAGTATCCTTTGAGATTCAAACCAAACCCGAGCCAAGTTCGGTCGCAACGTAGCAACCAAGCTCAGCCAAGCTCGGTCGCTACATAGCGACCGAGCAATCGTCCCGCTCAAGCTGATAATGTGGACCTCTGGAGTCTCTCCCAGAGGGAAGACGAACCCCTCCGCGAGTTTATCAGTCGGTTCAAGCTGATAATGTCCAGGGTCAGCGGGATAAGCGACAAAGTGGCCATCGACGCGCTGAGAAAGACGCTCTGGTACAAGTCGAAATTCAGAAAATGGATAACTCTCGACAAACCGCGAACGATCCAGGACGCCCTCCACAAAGCAACGGACTACATCATAGTCGAGGAAGAAACTAAAGTCTTATCGCAAAAACATAAGCCGGCAAGACCATCCTCGAAAGACGCGGATCCGAAGGGGAAAAAGAAGAACTCTCGTAACGACAAGTACGTCCATCACGAGGGGGAAGATTTCCAAGGGGCGCATAACTATGCGATCAATTCGGAGCAAGGCCGGACCACGGGCAACACATGGACTCGCAATCAAGGGTACGACGAGAACACCTTCTGCCAGTTCCACCAATCCCGAGGACACTCCACGACCAATTGCAAAGTCTTGGGAGCAAGACTGGCCGCGAAGCTACTCGCTGGAGAGCTTTCGGAGGTAACTAGCGTCAAGGATCTCATCCTCGATTCTGATCGGCCCCCAAAAATGGACAGAAATCTGCCCGCTGAAAAATCCCCTCAACGAAACCAACCCGGGGATAAACGCGGTAGGAGGCCGGATGACAAAGGGAATGATAACAATCGTCGCAGAGTCAATATGATCATCGGAGGATCTCAATACTGCGGCGATACCGTGTCGGCCATCAAGGCTTACCAACGGAAGGCAGAATCAAGCGCAAATTGGCCTACATGGTCTCCTCCTCGAGACGGCCAAAGTTGCTCGATCACCTTCACAGAGGAAGAAGCCGGCGGTATCGACCAACCTCACTGCGACCCGCTCGTCATAGCTCTCGTCATACGAGATTTAGAAGTCGGAAGGGTACTCGTCGATACGGGAAGCACGGTCAACGTAATCTTCCGCGACACTCTCAAGCGGATGAGTATCGAGCTTGGAGAAGTAATTCCAACGCCAAAACCACTCACGGGTTTTTCAGGCGAAGTGTCGATGACTCTCGGGTCGATCCAATTGCCAGTCATGGCCAAGGAGATCACGAAAATCGTCGAATTCGCGGTAGTCGACCATCCCGCTATCTACAACGTGATCATGGGAACCCCATGGCTCAACGCCATGCAGGCAGTTCCGTCAACTTACCACCTGGGTCTCAAGTTCCCAACGCCGAACGGAGTCGCGGCCATCTGGGGATGCCAAAAACAGTCGCGACTATGCTTTCTCGCGGAGCATAAGTTAAGGCAAATCACGGCTTCTGCAAACGGCAAACGCGCGAAGATAGATCGATCTTCGGCCAAAAGCGCCCCGCACCACGACGAAGTAAAATCATCTGTCAACGCAAACGCATCGGATGTCGAAGCTCGAAATAAACCCGAAGCCCACGCGACAACTCAACCGGAACATCCGGAAAATAGCGTCGACCCAGCCACGATCGACACGGTCAAGGCGGACATCGCGACACCAACCGCTGAGTAAGAACACTCGCGGCATGAAACAGAACTACGAGATGGCTTGATCCTCGAAAGGGGTACGTAGGCAGCTTGTCAAAAGACGAGTTCAGCTATCCCCCTCTCTAAAAAGGGGGGGAGTGGGTGCGTATACTCATATACTCCCACAATCGCCATTATTGTAATCGAGTTTGGGAGTGGGTGCGTATACTCATATACTCCCACAATCGCCATTATTGTAATCGAGTTTCTAAAAACATAAAAAATTTTACAATATACACTGTCTTTTTATCGAAAACGCCTACGCTTCAGTTTACACTCGTCTGCGGCCTCATCCGGCCCAAAAAACGTATCACCTCTCAAACACGCAAAAATGCACGCATAATCCTCGAAAATAACTGCGAGACGTCGCAAAAAGTTAAAATTCGAGGACGATGCTAAACAAATTGTCCAAACGCGACCACCAAAAACCTTACACCCCGTTCGTCGATTGGCCCCGACGAACACGCCAGCCGTCTTAAACAAACGCAATCCGATCACTCTTTTGATCTTTAAAAACGTCCAGCACAAGGACAAAAGCGCGCTACAACAAAAATCCGAAATTTTGGTTTAGCACTTCCAGTTTACTCTGAGAAGATGCTCGACTCGTACCATACAAGTCATATAAGCCGAGAACATATCGCGGACTTTAAACCGGTGCGAGTCAGGAAGAAATCGCAACAGGAAAAACGATAGCCGGCTAGTCACCGCACAAACCTTAACCGAAAGTAAACCTAGGTCTTGCCCTAAACCCAACGCTCTGGTCTCAAACATCTCAAGGCATGATATCTAAAAGATACGAGATCATAAACCATGCCTCTCCGTTCGTATCTCAATGTTCTCGAAAATCGTAAAGACAGATAAATTTTTACGAAAATCACGAACGAACCAACAGATTGAACGTCTAATTAGAACTACATACGAGACGACAACTCGTATTTACTTCAACCTTACTCAGGAAAAACTTGAAACAAAACATTTATCATATAAATAAACCGCGTAAAAGCGGCAAGGGATTCAAAGCCACCAACGGCCAGTCCCGGAAATACAAATACGGCCATCTTGGCCTAAACGAAATCCAAATTCAAAGGGCCACATTCGGCCGAAAACAAGGATAACTGATCCACCCCTCATACTCCAAAGTCGAAGTCCCCGGACAACGAAGCACCAAACGCATCCGCAGGACGATCCACTTCCTCGCCACCATCGTGAAAATCAATCGGGACCTCCACGGTATCAGGAGAAACCGGGATGGAATCCCAGAACCCTTGAATCCTCTCGTCGATCGGAGGGATAAGCGCCTCAGCGTGGGCACGGTCACTCATCCCACTCTTCATCAAGCTCATCTCCTCTTCGAACACATAGTCGTCGGCTTGCGTCCGCCAAAGACCTCCGACCGAACCACGGCACTCGCGAAAGTCGCCCACCGAGGTAAAGGCATTCTTAAGGTTCCCGTATTCAACCTGGAACTGAGATGCGCGAGTCTTCATCACCTCAACGATTTCTCTTTTGCCTTTCCTCTCCGCTCTACGAACAGCCCGCGCATGATCGCGAGTAAGCTGTGCCTCTCGCTCCAGCATCTCGCCTTGCACGCGAGCAAGATCCCGCTCCGCTTTCTCCGCTTTAAAACGGTAGACCATGGCTTCTCTATGACCCGCCTCGATGGCCGAGCCCAGCAAGCTCAGGCCCTGCAAATTCGATGGGCGTGTTACAAATCCATACATAGGATAATAAAAAAAAAAAAAAAAAAACTAACCCCATTGATGATGCGAGATCCTTCCGCAACGACTCTCGGCCTCGCCGATTCTTTCGTAGGAGGAGGAGCATCGAAACCCGATGGCAGCCCAGCAAAGAAATCATCGAAATCCGGAATAGGAGCCTCGCTCGAACCGCTCCCGTCGCCGTAAGCAAGGTTCGGATCCCATCCTGGAAGCATAGAGTCGTCCATCGAAAACTCTATGTCGCCGAGATCGACATCTTTTCCCTTCCAAGAGCTCGACTCCGGCACAGCTGTCGGAGCTTCGACAGGATTCTGGTCGTCGGGTTCGGAGTCGTTTCCCGTGTCCGCATCCAGAGCGGGACCGGGTTGCACGAATCTCAGTGCCTTCCGAACCCTCTTCGGCGTAAAAGAAGTCCAGAAGAAGGGACCATTCCTGAGAAGATCCCTCACCGAAATGATATCTTCGGGGAACGGAGCAAGAGGATTGATGAAAGGACGATTGTTCGGCAACCTTCGGAACAGTGGAATGCAACTCTCTTCGACGGACGCAGCGTCCAAACGAACAAAGAAAAAGAACTTCTTCCACGAGTTGAAGTTTGAAATGAACTTCTTAACCACCGACATAAATTTCCGAGGGACAAACCTATGCTTATCCGAATCCGTGACAAGTTGAAGCCTCAAAAGCGCTTCATAATGATCGACGGAGAGGGAAAGGCCATGCTCATAGCTTAGGACCGAGATCCCAATAAGGTGTTGAATGGCAAGGGGTGTCAACTGACTTATCGCAACTTCGAAACGGTCCAACACTCGGACGAGAATTTCGGGTATGGGGAACCAGAGGCGACAACGCACTATGAACGCCTCATAACAAGTAAAGTAACCCTCCGGGGGGTTGTTAGCACATTCCCCGCGGCAGGGAACCCGGAACTCCACGGCATCCGAGATGTGGTAGAACGACCGCATCATCGCGAGAAACTCGTCGGTAGTCCTGCTTGCATCCTCTTCCTCGACTCCACGATGGACCAGGATCGGGAATGGCTTCTCCTTGGGAGGGGTCAACGAGCCATAATGAGCAACCCACCATGCCTCGTTCTCGGCAGGATGCACCGAGTGAGGCACGAACTCCATCTTCGGAACGATGAGCTCTTCGTAAGGGCTCGCGGACGAAGACCCTTTTTTCGCAATCTTTTTCTTGCTCGACATCTTTGCACTTCTCTTGAGAGAATAGAGGAAAAGGGTGGAAAGAAAGATAGAAAGTTTTTTAAAGATCTTAGAGAAAAACAAGAAAGTGAAAAAGTTATGGAACAAGTTACCTCTCTTCTTATAAGACATGAGGATTTACTATTCAAGCTCGGACTTTCGGATATTGATTCCGCCCATCACGCCTAACTTGCCAAACATGCCTAACCGCACGCTAGGATCCTACGATGCATGATCCTAACGGGCTGGGGGGCTAACTGTTGGGGTCAAAAACGGTCACGACGGAATTACCACCCGAAAATCCTCGGAGATCGTATTTCCGAAAGAGTTAGTAAAAGAAGGGATGTAATTTTCGTAAAAATAACCTATACGAGGTTTTTACGAAGAAGTATCCTTTGAGATTCAAACCAAACCCGAGCCAAGTTCGGTCGCAACGTAGCAACCAAGCTCAGCCAAGCTCGGTCGCTACATAGCGACCGAGCAATCGTCCCGCTTGGTCGCTACGTAGCGACCGAGCTCGGGCCAAAGCTCGGTCGCTACGTAGCGAGCCAAGCTCGGTCGCTACGTAGCGACCGAGCGATCGTCCCGCTCGGTCGCTACGTAGCGACCGAGCTCGAGCCAAAGCTCGGTCGCTACGTAGCGACCGAGCGATCGTCCCGCTCGGTCGCTACGTAGCGACCGAGCTCGAGCCAAAGCTCGGTCGCTACGTAGCGACCGAGCGATCGTCCCGCTCGGTCGCTACGTAGCGACCGAGCTCGAGCCAAAGCTCGGTCGCTACGTAGCGACCGAGCGATCGTCCCGCTCGGTCGCTACGTAGCGACCGAGCTCGAGCCAAAGCTCGGTCGCTACGTAGCGACCGAGCGATCGTCCCGCTCGGTCGCTACGTAGCGACCGAGCTCGAGCCAAAGCTCGGTCGCTACGTAGCGACCGAGCGATCGTCCCGCTCGGTCGCTACGTAGCGACCGAGCTCGAGCCAAGCTCGGTCGCTACGTAGCGACCGAGCGATCGTCCCGCTCGGTCGCTACGTAGCGACCGAGCTCGAGCCAAAGCTCGGTCGCTACGTAACGACCGAGCGATCGTCCCGCTCGGTCGCTACGTAGCGACCGAGCTCGAGCCAAAGCTCGGTCGCTACGTAGCGACCGAGCGATCGTCCCGCTCGGTCGCTACGTAGCGACCGAGCTCGAGCCAAAGCTCGGTCGCTACGTAGCGACCGAGCGATCGTCCCGCTCGGTCGCTACGTAGCGACCGGGCTCGAGCCAAAGATCGGTCGCGGTGTAGCGATTGAACCTTTCCGAACAGCGATACGACACCAGTCCTTGCATTCACGTCAAACCTTCGAATGCTATCTCCCGAAGACCGTGGCAAGCTCAGTCCATGTTTCCCGCTATTCTGAATCCATCGATCAAAACTTCGATTAGAAACCGCGGAAAACTCGTAGTAAACGTGTCGAGTCGGAAGACGGCCCAAAGGGACCTAAAACACGACTCGAGGCCCATCCTACGATTTTTCCTAATCAAAAGCCCGTGAACCACAGCATGGTTCACGCTTGGCCCACGAGGAAGGATAAATGTCAAGTTTCCGCGGATAAATACGGAAGTTTTGAAGATAATTGTGAAGATCGGGAAAAATGGAATATCTCCATTTTTTGCTATGACGGCTTAAGGGCAGAAGAGTAAAAACGTAAACCGACCTTGGAGCTAGTATATAAGGAGTCCTAGGCGAGGAGCAGAAGGAGGAACTTTTTCAGAGCAAACTTAGCACTTAGAGCGATTTAGGCAACTTTCCGTTTTTGTTATTTCGAGCTGCGACTCAATTAGGTTTAGCCGTCTTAGGATTGCTAGAACTAGGAATCTCGCCGACAGCTCTCGAGCCCAGGCTTATACCTTGTTGTAACGCTCATACGCAGATTCGGAATAAGATCTACTTTGCTCTCTTTTCGATTTCTTATCTTTATCGTTGTTATTCTCGTGTTCTGATTGCTTGACGTGTGGTAATTAACAGATATCCGGGTCCTCTGGGAAACTAGGGTTTTCTTAGTTTCCTTATTTAAACGGAAATCGACAGTGCGAATTTCGGTTCCCACAACCAATTCACGGCAATGCGGGACTTTTGGGAGAGTGAGTATACAATAAGACTTCACATGATTCACACTTATTAATAGAATACTTATAGATTAGTACTTGAGAACAAGTACTAAGGCTCGGGATAACAAAGAATTATTCTTATTAATTCTTAAGTATTTAAACTAGATAAATACTTCATATATAAATATAGATCAAGGGATAATACTTAATCAATCAGCCATAATTACTCCTTAATTAATCCATGATTAATCCTTAATTAATCAATGATTATCCCTTAATTAATTCATGATTAATTCTTAATTAATCAACTATATTCAATATGCAATCATGCATACTCATTCATAATTCATTCATCATCTATCTAGACTCACCTTTAAATCCATGAGATTGGCTAAGGAAGACTAGACTCGAGCTCAAGCTAATAACACTTCACTTCTGGATCACTCTCGGTTCAGAACCATCACAAGGATCCGGCTGATCCGAATACTCTCCTTGGCCATCTGAATTCAAAACATAACAGTTGGAACATAAGGTTCACTAGTCTGGCTCAAGAAGAAACTCAACTCAGTTCATAACATTTCAGTTCAGTTCTCTCATATCAGTTCGGTTCAAGACAGATTGATACCGTGTTCAGCTCGGTTCAGGCTTTAACAATTTAAGTCGGTTCATATCAGCTTTGTTCATGCTCAGCTAACTCCGGTTCTAATCAGTTCCCAACAGCTTAACTCGGTTATACTCAGACGACATCAGTTCAAGACAATTTTAGACCATAGACAGCTCGGCTCAGATCACATCAGAACATACTCAGCTCAATTCAGTTCTAAACAAGATAAAATCAGTTCGGTTTAATTCCCATAATTCTTATCAGTTCGTCTACTGGTTCTATGAGACTGATTAAATCATAAACCAACCAAGACTGAAGAGAACAAGACCTTAGACAACTGATCCTGACAGGTTAACCAACATACAGCAATTGGTTCTCATCAAAACATGGCTGAATCAAGAAGCTGAAGCTTACCGGTTTTACTCAACTAATTAAACTTGACTGGTTGTCTCTCTTCAAGCTAACCACAAATTAACCTGATCAACACCACAAGAATACATGGTTGGATTTATTCAGAATTTATCTCCAGTGTAGGCAAACCAACAAAACTTCTCACAGAAACTGATCCACAACCATCTTACCGATCAAAATCAAAGGCTGAAGAATATGGGTGATTCTAAACTCTTGGACACCAAACCTTCAGCTCTTAACCACACCAGAACACACTGGATAAAGTCACAGGATGGTGAGAAAGGTTTGTCCATGCTCAATTCTCTTCTCTGAATTTGTTTCTGAATTTTTCAACTAGTTTTTCTCACAAATTTTTCTCTCTTCTTTCTCTCTTTCTCTCTGAATTTTTCTCTGGTTTTTCTTGCAGGTTATGAACGTCCAGAGGAGAGAAGATGGTGTTTTATAACATAAGAAGTTGCTTCAGGTGAGGGTTTACTTAAACCAAAGCAAGTTGATGTCCTTTCCCTCCTTTGAAGAAAGATTATTTTGTTTTTATTAAACAAGCAACCAGCTTGTGACTTTCATGTGACTTTAGTGAAGCAAGCAAGCAGGTAGGTGCAGCTCATATGACTGATTTACTGAGAAAGCAAGAAGAATAGCTGGTGAAGGTATTAGACTGGTCGGAATTTAGTTAAGAAACTTAACGACAATTTCGGACAGTTTTCGACTAAAATTTCTCATCCTTCGAATCTCGTCTTGCTTTCAACTAAGCTTGCCTAGCTTAAATAAAATTCGACCAACATTATTAACACTCTACCAGAACTATCAATGAGAGGCCTTTCGACCACAAGACAGTCCCGTCGAGGTATTAATTCACCGGGTCGACTTTATTTTTAAATCTGATCGACCAACTCCAAACTGGTCGAGCGGAGTTTTTCTCGACCAAAAATTAACTGGCTCGTGAGGGTTATTACACCCCACTGTCGTGGTGATGATCTATTTGCTGGTCGATCCCATCATCTAACTGTCGTTGAGATGAGAAACGACTGCAAGCCTTAGAGATCAGGTCCGATCAGTTCACTTACTTCCCTAATATCTACTTTCGCTGATTAGGGATACTAAGCTCATTCAATACATGTCAAGCTATCTCCTAAGCGGTTAGCTAGGCGATAAACTTAGGATCTAACATTAAGTGATCAGATTAATGGAAGCCTTAAGAATAGTATGGATGAAGAATAATCAAGAATAGCTTATCTATGTTTAGCTCATATTTCAACACCCTAAAAACCCTAGGCGAGCTAGATCACTACTCAATCATGATGCAAGCAATCAAAAACATAGATCCTGAATGAAACTGCATAATAATAAGAGTAGTAAACAAAGGGTTCAGATGGTCTTCTCTATGAGAGAATGGATTCTTCTCCCTTACAAGTTGCAGATCGCAAAAGCTAATAGTTCTCTTGTAAAAACTAGCGTAAGAAATAAAATAGGATAGGTGGCGTCTTTTATATGGAGGCGCCAATAGGTAGAAAAGATATTAGGGCAACAGGGCCTTAATTCCCAAAAATTGAAGCTTCCTTATTTGTCGGGAACAACCTCGGGATCACTCCGTCTGCTTGTTCTGCTTGAGAACAGTCTCGGGACTGTTCGTCTTGAGTGTTCTCCGCAAAATACTCCAAAAGGACAGCTTCTCTTCAAGCACCCTCTCTTCATTCTTCTACCAACTCCAGACCTGTAAAAGATCAAAAAGGACTAGACTGACACGGATTAAGGACTCGAATCAATACGAAAACACCTATACAATGATGTGAAAAACACCATATATCAATTCCCCCAGACTTAGATCCTTGTTTGTCCTAGAACAAGGCAAGTATCAAGAACAGGGAGAAAAGTTTGAAAGTGTGGGAACTCGCTTATTCTCAGCAACCATACTCTTACCACAAATCTCTGAACCATACAAGCAGTAGATTAGGACCACACACACTTACTGGGAACCCCCTTCTATGTTCTCTGAAAATTACCCTAAACTCTTTCTTGACTTTCCCAGTGGCTCGTGTTCCCTTGAATTTATCTCCTTCTCCATCGTCAAATGCTAAAAATGAAAGGTAAAATAACTTCTTTTTTTTTTGATGCACAGCATTAAAATAGATGTTGAGGTGACGAAGAAGGAGGTAACATGTGATGTTAAGGAGGCCACTGGTGGATCTGATTCGCATCATTCTGCTCTACTTGCACGATTCATTGGTCATGGAGCAGTTGCTCCCTTGATCTGCTTGTTCTCCCTTCTGATTGAATTTCTGTAGCAGTAACGAGTAAGAGGCTGCGTTGATCCTTTCCTCTCCAACCTTTTTGCACATATCTGCACATATAACACTGAAAAACAAATGCCTGAAGTTGGAATGAAGGCTAAGGTACAAGGTGGGAACTAGCTAAAGATGAGCTAGCTACTCAGGAACAGCAAGATGGATATAAAGGATAAGAAGTCCTGAGTATAGGTCTCGTTTCCCTGATCTAGTGCCCATGACAAAAAGAATTAAAGTCCAGATTAGGTTCAGATATAGTGGAGTTGAGTCTACCCAGTGTAACCTGATCGGTGGAGAACTTCCGGAGTGTCAAATCAGATAAGTCAGGGTGTTCCAGGTCCATGTGTGGGTCTTTCATCACTGCTAAGGTCACTGAATAAGAAGGTTAAAGCACGAGGTGGTTAAGAAATCATCACAAAATAAGGTCCTGATTACCACAATAAGTTTGACTGGACTGACTCGATCCTAGGGACTGCCTCAATAAAAACATGGAAATCGTGCAGAGTTTCTCCCCCAGACTTACTTCACACCATCCCTGGCTGTGAAAATAAATCGGAGGAGGCTAAAACACACCAAACAGAAACAAATAGCAAGGAAATAAATAGTTTTGATGGATAAAACAAGGGAATAGGAATAGTCCGTTCGGACTCAGTCTGAATCGCCGCTGCTGGAGTGGCCGGCTGTTCTCCTGTTCCTCAGAAGTCTCTATTCTCCAGTTGAAGTGCCCGCTGGTTCTTTGCCTGGGCGCCTTGCTCCCTGTGTCGTCTGCTCATCCTGACTTCCGATGCAGCCTCCAGTGAGTGCTCTGAGGATCCTCTTCATGAGGCTGTTGTTTTTCTTCAGAGAGTCCACCATCCAACGTCTGTAGGCGTGATCATCAGTAACATCCGTGAGGTCCTCCAGGTCATAAGCACTATCAGCAGGTGGAGCGATATCCTCCACATCATCCCTGGCCGCATTGTCATCTGGAACTGGCGCACGTGGGTCGTCGCACAAGTGTTCTGCGTCGGGCAGGAACACTATGTTTTCCAAGGTTGTGAAGTCTGTTAACCCGGGAAGAGGGAGCTTGCAGTAGAGAGTGTTCCCGTCCTTGTCTGCGAACTTGTATTTGCTCTCATCGCGCAGGATGTGGCATGTGATCAAGTAAGCGGTGTCGATGTCCTCAAGCTCAGGAACAACCGTGTAGGAATCCAGGTTGATGTTGAAGTGTTTGAACAAGGGTGTGAGAACACTGCCGCAGCAGTCTTTCTTGTCTTCTGTTCGGAGCAAGGAATCCTTGCGCTCAGAGAGCATCGAGATGAGAAGGAATCCAGGGTTAGTCTTCACAGCCTGAATCGGTATGACTCTGTCTCTACGGATCTCATCCTCGAGCCCTGTGTATAGAACCTTCAGCTCCCCGTTTGTGACCTTGGAGGTGAGTTCCTTTGCGAAGAGGATGTTCGAGACGATCTTGGAAATGATACGCAGAGTGGGGTTTCGGATTTGTGATTGATAAGCCTTGCGAGAAGTGAACTTCCCTGTCACAATGAGATCCGAAAAGGCGTTTGTTGGCGCAAACTTTTTCTCAACGGAGACCTCTCTTGGCGTGTCTGCGATCTCGAGTAGTTCGTTTAGATCGTGGAGAGAGATGGAGCAGAACTTGCCGTCAGCCATGAAGGAGAAGGAGCAGTTCTCGTACGTTGGCGCGGTTGGGTTCTGGTAAGTGATCTGAGCTGTTGCGAGCACTTGCCGAACCAAATCTGGATAGAGAACTTGGGCTTGGTAGCAGAGAGGAGCGAGGCCCATGACGTCGAGCGTCTCGAAGACGTCAGACTCGAGGCCGAGAACAGCTAAGGTCTCCGCGTGAGCAAATCGTGTGGGCAAGATCTCTGCTGCGAGAAGCCTGTTGTACCTCGCTGCGGACTCCTTGTCCCACCCCTCACAATTGTAGTCAAGTAGTAGTGGGTCATTGATGTTGATCGGTTGACCCTCAGCTTTGTTCGGCCATGGATAGGTGGATGGAACATTCGCGGAACGAGAAGGAGTGGCTGCTCCGCGAGAGGCCTTGAGTGCTTTCGGAATCCTTGTTCTTGGAGGCATCTGCAAAACGAAATCGATGTTCAAATTAGCACTGCCCAATGGTTGTTCTAGAAACGATGTGACATTCCAATCTCGAAAATTTTGCCCAAGTCCATCTATTTCTGAACAACCCTCAAGTTCTTAGGGTTAACACTTTGTCCTATCACAACTGCAACTACTCAAGAAATTCTAACAATGAAATTGTTTATCCCTTATAATCAAACAAAATTTCGACCCAAGTAGCAAGTGTGATATCGATAGCTACAATCCAAGATCAAATCTTGCAACAAAAGGGATGAGAGAATCCGAGGGGACACTTTCAATTCGCGGATTGGATGTGCGAAGGGGAAGAGTATCTGAGCGGTTACCTTGAGTTGATTGATGATTCCTGCAAAACCCAACCGATCTCTAGAGGATCCAAGAGATTAGAACAAAATCGATGAAGAAGAATAGGAAATGAAATTTTCGATTTAGGGTTCTTTGAGGTTGGTTTGCGACGCTAGAGATAAAAGGGGGGGGGGGGGGGGGAGGGTAAAGTTAGTGGGCCTTAAATAGGTCATTTCCCCCTTTTTTTTTTTTTTTTTTTTGTTCGAGCACTTACCTGGGAATAATCTGTGGAACAAGCGCTGGAGTGTTCTCCTGAGAAGTGCTCGATTCTCTTGATTTTCTTCCTGCAAGTTAGTTTTTTTTTTTTTTTTTAATAAAAGAAATATTTACACTCACCAGTGGGTTGCCTCCCTCCAAGCGCTTCTTTTCAGTCACTAGCTTGACTTTTGTGAGCCGATTAGGCTTGAAGGGGATCGCTTAAGGGTATTTCTACACCTGCAGCGATTGTTGTATCAGCAAGGTAAGGCTTGAGGCGCTGACCATTAACAACAAATTCTCCTCCTCGTGTGTCCAGCAACACGACAGCTCCATAGGGGCGAACCTCCTTGATGGTGAAAGGTCCTGACCATCTGGATTTTAGCTTTCCTGGGAACAGCTTAATCCTTGAGTTGAAGAGTAAGACCTGATCATTTGGAGCAAAGCTTCTGCTGATGATCCGTTTGTCATGGAATGCTTTTGTTTTTTCTTTGTAGATTTTGGAGCTCTCATAGGCCAGATGCCTAATCTCCTCCAACTCATGGATTTGAATTGTTCGCCTCTCCTTGGCAGGTATGATATCGAAGTTAAGCAGCTTAACAGCCCAAGCTGCCTTATACTCTAGCTCCACAGTTAGGTGACATGCCTTGCCATAGACCAGATGATAGGGAGTGGTCCCTAATGGGGTTTTATAGGCTGTTCTGTAGGCCCAGAGAGCGTCGTCAAGTTTGATGGACCAATCCTTACGCGTGGTATTGACTGTTTTCTGCAGAATGTTCTTGATCTCTGTGTTGGAAATTTCCACTTGGCCACTCGTTTGGGGATGGTAGGCGGTTGCAACCTTGTGTTTCACGCCGTTCTTGCTCAGTAATCCTTGGAACACTCTGTTGATGAAGTGAGTTCCACCATCGCTGATAACCACTCTAGGTACTCCAAATCTTGGAAAGATGATGGAGGTGAACATCTTGGTTACAACTCGTGCGTCGTTGGTTGGACTAGCAATCGCTTCTACCCACTTGGAGACATAGTCAACTGCAACCAGGATGTACTCGTTCTTGTGAGAAGGTGGGAAAGGTCCCATAAAATCTATTCCCCAGCAGTCGAACACCTCAACTTCCAATATGTAATTCTGAGGCATCTCATTCCTTTTGCTGATACTGCCCATTCGCTGGCATGCATTGCATCTGGATATGAAGGCGTGAGCATCTCTGAACATTGTTGGCCACCAGAATCCCGCTTGGAGAATTTTGGAGACTGTTTTGAATGTGGCGAAGTGTCCAGCGTAGGAAGATCTGTGGCAGTGTTGTAGGATCCCTGGAATTTCAGCCTCTGGAACGCATCATCTGAAGATCCCATCCTTGCATTGTCGGTATAGGTAAGGCTCATCCCAAAAGTAGTGCCTTGCCTCTCTTAAGAATTTTCTCTTCTTGTTCCCTGTGAACTTCTGAGGCTCCTTTTCAGCAGCTAAGAAATTTGCAATCTCAGCAAACCACGGTAGATCAGGATGTTGCTTCTGGATTGCTGCGACAAACTGCTCTGGTTGTGAAGAACAAGCTGTTTCCATGCGCATTGGTTGTTCCGAATAGCAAAGACCAATCGCACTTACATGTTCCACTGGTTGTTCTTCGTCAATCACAGTATCATCGTTTATTTTCATTCTGGAAAGGTGGTCCGCTACTCCATTTTCTACCCCCTTCTTGTCTCTTATTTCCAGGTCAAATTCTTGAAGGAGGAGAATCCATCTCAGGAGCCGCGGTTTGGCATCTTTTTCGTGAGCAGGTACTTGAGAGCTGCATGATCCGTGTGGACTATCACCTTAGACCCAACTAGATATGATCGGAACTTCTTAAAAGCATAGACGATGGCCAGGAGTTCCTTCTCTGTGGTAGCATACCTACATTGAGCTTCATCCAGTGTCTTGCTCGCGTAGTATATCACATGGAGCTTCTTATCCTTCCGCTGGCCAAGCACTGCTCCCACTGCAAAGTCACTTGCGTCTGTCATGATCTCGAAAGGGAGGTCCCAGTCTGGGGGTTGGACAACCAGTGCACTGACTAGAGCTCCCTTGATCGTGTGAAATGAAGCTAAGCACTCGCTGTCGACTCTCTGTCGAAATTGAACTTTGTTTCCTTGCAGAGCAGTCTAGTGAGTGGTCTTGCGATTCTCGAGAAGTCCTGGATGAATCTTCTGTAAAAACCAGCATGTCCCAAAAAGCTTTTTATTCCCCTCACTGAAGTTGGGGGCTGCAGACTCATCATGATATCGATCTTTGCCTTGTCCACTTCGATGCCTTTTTCTGAAATCTTATGTCCTAGAACAATCCCATCTTTGACCATGAAATGGCATTTTTCCCAATTAAGCACGAGATGCTTCTCCTCGCATCGCTTCAGAACCCTGCACAAGTTTGACAAACAGACACTAAAGGAGCTTCCATAGACGCTGAAATCGTCCATGAAAACCTCCATTATGTCTTCAATTAGATCAGTGAAAATTGACATCATGCAGCGTTGAAAGGTCGCTGGAGCATTGGACAGCCCGAAAGGCATCCTCCTGTAGGCGTATGTTCCGTAAGGACATGTGAACGTCGTCTTTTCTTGATCGTCTGGGTGGATGGGAATCTGAAAAAAACCTGAATAACCATCTATAAAGCAATAGTAAGGGTGGTTAGCCAATCTTTCAAGCATTTGATCAATGAAGGGGAGTGGAAAGTGATCCTTGCGAGTCGCAGCATTCAATTTACGGAAATCAATGCACATGCGATGACCAGTTACTGTTCTAGTAGGGATTAATTCATTCTTTTCATTTGTTATAACAGTGATCCCTATTTTCTTAGGCACTACATGAACAGGACTAACCCACTTACTATCAGAGATCGCATAGATTACACCAGCTTCTAGAAGTTTCATTATCTCTTTCTTTACAACATCTTTCAGATTTGGGTTTAACCTCCTCTGATGTTCTACAGAAGTCATTGATTCATCTTCTAGGTGTATTCTATGCATGCACAGATCAGGTGAAATGCCAGGTATATCAGCTAGAGAATATCCTAGTGCCTTTCGATATTTCCTAAGTTCGCATAGGAGAAGAGCAGTTTCAGCATTGTTCATGTCAGCATTCACGATTACTGGGTATGTAGAATTTGGTCCAAGAAATGCGTACCTGAGCCCCTTAGGGAGTGTTTTGAGCTCGACTTTTGGAGCTTTGGATTCACTCCACGGGTCATTGTTCCGACTTGGTGGAACAGGCGAGCTCGATGAGTCTGAGGCATTGTTCTCCCCCAGACTGAGATATGCTACTAATCTTTCAATGGTTCTGGCGGAGTCCAACATCTTAGCGTACCCATCAGCGTCGATGTTCTGGACATTCTGTTCTGCTTCAGCTCTAGTCAAGGCTAGTTCCAGCAGATCATCTGTAAGAATCTCCTCAATCATCTGATCACTCGGTTCCAGCGGATCGCCCTCCTCTTGGACAGTGAAGGTTTGTCCATCCAGCATAGGTTTCTTGAGCATCTGATTCATCTCGAACCTCATCACAATGTCTCCTAGGTGGAGGTCGATTTTTCCTTGTCGCACATCTATGATAGCTCTGACAGTGCATAGGAATGGTCTGCCTAGGATCAGAGGATTGTTGGGGTTAAAAACGGTTACGACGGAATTACCACCCGAAAATCCTCGGAGATCGTATTTCCGAAAGAGATAGTAAAAAGAAGGATACAACTTTCGTAAAAATTAACCAATACGAAGTTTTTACGAAGAAGTATCCTTGGAGATTTAAACCAAACAAACCAAGCTCGGTCGTTGCATAATTACCGCGCATACACGCCGTCCGGTCGCTATGTAGCAACCAAGCCCGAGCCAAGCTCGGTCGGTACGTAGCGACCGAGCGTCCGTCTCACTCGGTCGCTACGTAGCGACCGAGCGCTCGTCCCGCTCGGCCAAGCTCAGTCGCTACGTAGCGACCGAGCGATTGTCCCGCTCGGTTGCTACGTAGCGACCGAGGGATCGTCCCACTCGGTCGCTACGTAGCGACCGAGCGACCGTCCCGCTCGGTCGCTACGTAGCGACCGAGCGACCGTCCTGCTCGGTCGCTACGTAGCGACCGAGCTCGACCTAAAGATCGGTCGCTACGTAGCGACCGAGCAATCGTCCCACTCGGTCGCTACGTAGCGACCGAGCTCAAGCCAAAGCTCGGTCGCTACGTAGCGACCGAGCACTCGTCCCGCTCGGTCGCTACGTAGCGACCGAGCGCTCGTCCCGCACGGTCGCTACGTAGCGACCGGGCTCGAGCCGAAGTTTGGTCGCTGTGTAGGGATTGAACTCATCCGAACATCGATAGACATCAATCCATGCATTCTCGTCAAATCTTCAAATGCTATCTCCCGAAGACCGTAGCAAGCTCAGTCCATGTTTTTCGCTATTCTAACTCATCGATCAAACTTCGCGGATTAGAAACCGCGGAAAATTCGTAGTAAACGTGTCGAGTCGGAAGACGGCCCAAAGGTACCTAAAACACGACTCGAGGCCCATCCTACGATTTTCCTAACCAAAAGCCTGTAAACCACAGCATGGTTTACGCTTGGCCCACAAGGAAGGATAAATGTCAAGTTTCCGCGGATAAATACGGAAGTTTTGAAGATAATTGTGAAGATCGGGAAAAATGGAATATCTCCATTTTTATGCTATGACGGCTTAAGGGCAGAAGAGTAAAAGCGTAAACCGACCTTGGAACTAGTATATAAGGAGTCCTAGGCGAGGAGCATGGAGATAACTTTTTTTGAGAGCAAACTTAGCACTTAGAGCAATTTAGGCAATTTTCCGTTTTTGTTATTTCGAGGTGCGACTCAATTAGGTTTAGCCGTCTTAGGGTTACTAGAACTAGGAATCTCGCCGACAGCTCTCGAGCCCAGGCTTGTACCTTGTTGTAAACGCTCATACGCAAATTCAGAATAAGATCTTCTTTGCTCTCTTTTCGATTTATTATACTTTATCGTTGTTATTCTCGTGTTCTGATTGCTTGACGTGTGGTAATTAGCAGATATTCGGGTCCTCTGGGAAATTAGGGTTTTCCTAGTTTCCTTATTTAAACGGAAATCGACAGTGCGAATTTCGGTTCCCACAGTTTGGCGCTAGAAGGAGGGGTATACGGATCAATCTAACCCGCAAAAGCCACATCACTCTCAATCAGACATGTCAACTAACGACGCGGATAACGTGCAAACTCCTCTTAACGGAGGCAGAGGCACCGATCTCCACACTCCAGTAGCGGACGTATCCGCGGCCAACGCACAAGCCAACGCCGCGACGCTCGAGGAGTTTAAAAAGATGTTCGCCACCTATGAGAAAAGGTCGGAAGAACATGATAAGCTCGTGAATACCTTGACCAAACAGGTTGAAACCTTGACGGCAAGGACCCAAGCAATCCGTCCCCGCGGAACCACCAAAATCCGCGGAAAGAGGCTCGACTTCGCTACCCCACTCGACAGATCAGGAGTCGCGCAGGAACGACCTTCCGGTCAAAACCCTAGCGAGAAATCTCCCATCGAAAAGGGGAACCCTGAAAGTCTTCCGCCCCCTGCAAAGGACTCGGAGGATAACGAAGCCGAACACATTGACCTGGATCCTAGCGATGTCTCCAACGACACCGACGAGGATGTCGACAGACATCCAAGAAGGACCAGAAGCCGATCCGCTTGGGAAGGATCCCCGTTCGAAAAACCAATGACGGAAGAAGAGGAAATCGCCTATTGGAACGAACAAGGGGAGCTGGCTGAAAAGCAAACCGAGCTCACTCGCAGTAAACGCCGACAAGCTCGGAAATCCACTGACGAGACATCGGATATCCGCAATCTTCGTGACTACATCACCAAGACTGTGGCCGAAGTGAGAGCCGTAAAGTCTCAAATCCATCATGCTACTAGTGCTGCCCCCGAGATCGATCGACTGCTGGAAGGAGCTCGAAAGACCCCTTTACCAGTCGCATTTCGGACATGAGGGTGTCCGATCCGGGAAAAATCAAAGTACCAAAGTACGATGGTACGGCCGATCCAAAAGCGCACCTTCAGGCTTTCCACATCGCGATGGGAAGGGTAAGACTGAAGGACGGCAAAAAAGATGCCGGCTATTGCCGCCTGTTCGTCGAAAATCTTGAAGGAGCAGCGCACGAATGGTTTGCACGCCTTCGTCGCAGCACCATCGGGAGTTTTCGACAGCTCGCATCGGAATTTCTCAAACAGTACTCTGTATTCATAGACAGAGAAACTTCCGATGTTGACCTCTGGAGTCTCTCCCAGAGGGAAGACGAACCCCTCCGCGAGTTTATCAGTCGGTTCAAGCTGATAATGTCCAAGGTCAGCGGGATAAGCGACAAAGTGGCCATCGACGCGCTGAGAAAGACGCTCTGGTACAAGTCAAAATTCAGAAAGTGGATAACTCTCGACAAACCGCGAACGATCCAGGACGCCCTCCACAAAGCGACGGACTACATCATAGTCGAGGAAGAAACTAAAGTCTTATCACAAAAACATAAGGCGGCAAGACCATCCTCGAAAGACGTGGATCCGAAAGGGAAAAAGAAGAACTCTCGTAACGACAAGTACGTCCATCACGAGGGGGAAGATCTCCAAGGGGCGCATAACTATGCGATCAATTCGGATCAAGGCCGGACCACGGGCAACACATGGACTCGCAATCAAGGGTATGACGAAAACACCTTCTGCGAGTTCCACCAATCCCGAGGACACTCCACGACCAACTGCAAAGTCTTGGTAGCAAGACTGGCCGCGAAGCTACTCGCTGGAGAGCTCTCGGAAGTAACTAGCGTCAAGGATCTCATCCTCGATTCTGATCGCCCTCCAAAGACGGACAGAAATCCGCCCGCTGAAAAATCCCCTCAACGAAACCAACCTGGGGTCAAACACGGTAGGAGGCCGGACGACAAGGGGAACGATAACAATCGTCGCAGAGTCAATATGATCATCGGAGGATCATAATACTGCGCCGATGCCGTGTCGGCCATCAAGGCTTACCAACGGAAGGCAGAGTCGAGTGTAAATTGGCCTACATGGTCTCCTCCTCGAGATGGCCAAAATTGCTCGATCACCTCCACAAAGGAAGAAGCCGGCGGTATCGATTAACCTCACTGCGACCCGCTCGTCATAGATCTCGTCATACGAGATTTAGAAGTCGGAAGGGTACTCGTCGACACGGGAAGCACGGTCAACGTAATCTTCCGCAACACTCTCAAGCGAATGAGCATCGAACTCGGAGAAGTAATTCCGACGCCAAAACCACTCACTGGTTTTTCAGGCGAAGTATTGATGACTCTCGGATCGATCCAGTTGCCAGTCATGGCCAAGGAAATCACAAAAATCGTCGCGTTCGTGGTAGTCGACCATCCCGCTATCTACAACGCGATCATGGGAACCCCGTGGCTCAACGCCATGCAGGCAGTTCCGTCAACCTACCACCTGGGTCTCAAATTCCCAACCCCAACCGGAGTCGCGGCCATCTGGGGATGCCAAAAACAGTCGCGGCTATGCTTCCTCGCAGTGCACAAGCTAAGGCAAATCACGGCTTCTGCAACTGCAAACGGCAAATGCGCGAAGATAGATCAATCTTCGGCTAAAAGCGCCCCGAGAAAAGACGAATTAAAGTCGTCTACCGACGCAAACGCATCGAACGTCGAAGCTCGACACAAGTCCGAAGCCCACGCTACAACTCAACCGGAACATCCGGAAAATAGCGTTGACCCAGCCACGATCGACACAGTCAAGGCGGACATCGCGGCATCTACCGCCGAGTAAGAACAATCGCGGCATGAAACAGAACTACGAGATGGCTTGATCCTCGAAAGGGGTACGTAGGCAGCTCGTCAAAAGATGAGTTCAGCTATCCCCCTCTCTAAAAAGGGGGGGGGGGGAGTGGGTGCGTATACTGGTATACTCCCACTTAGAAAAATCGCCATTATTGTAATCGAGTTTTTAGAAACTTCAAAAACTTTTACTACAATAACGTTGTCCTTTTTATCGAAAACGTTTACGCTTCAGTAAAACACAAAAGAAACTTTCGGGACACGCCTGAAAACATTAAAAACTCTTGTCTGCGGCCTCATCAGGCCCAAAAATCGTAAAAATTATCATCTTTCAAACACACAAAAATACAAGTATAATCCTCGAAATAACTGCGAGACGTCGCAAAAGTTAAAATTCGAGGACAATACTAACAAATTGTCCGAACGCGACCACCAAAAATCTTACACCCCGTTCGTCGATTGGCCCCGACGAACACGCTAGCTGTCTTAAACAAACGCAATTCGATCACTCTTTTGATCTTCAAAACGTTTAGCACAAGGACAAAAGCGCGCTACAACAAAAATATGAAATTTTGGTTTAGCACTTCCAGTTGACTCTGAGAAGATGCTCGATTCGTACCATACAAGTCATATAAGCCGAGGACCTATCGCGGACTTTAAATCGGTACGAGTCAGGAAGAAATCGAAACAGGAAAAACGATAGCCGGCTAGTCACCGCACAAACCTTAATCGAAAGTAAACCTAGGTCTTGCCCTAAACCCAACGCTCTGGTCTCAAACATCTCAAGGTATGATATCTAAAAGATACGAGATCCTAAACCATGTCTCTCCGTTCGTATCTCAATGTTCTCGAAAATCGTAAAGATGGGTAATTCTTACGAAAATCACAAACGAACCAACAGATTTGACGTCTCATCGGAATTGAATATGAGACGACAACTCATATTTACTTCGAACTGAATATGAGACGACAACTCAGATTTGATCGCAGATTTGACGTCTCATCGGAATTGAATATGAGGTCTTCATAAGCACTCGCGGACGAAGACCCTTTTTCGCAATCTTTTTTTTGCTCGACATCTTTACACTTCTTTTGAGAAAATAGAGAAAAGGGTGGATAGAAAGATAGAAAGTTTTTCTTAAGAAAGATCTTAGAGAAAGACAAGAAAGTGAAAAAAATTATGAAACAAGTTACCTCCCTTCTTATAGGCATGTGGATTTACTATTCAAGCTCGTACTTTCGGATAATAATTCCATCCAACACGCCTAACTTGCCAAACATGCCTAACCGCACGCTAGGACCCTACGACGCATGATCCTAACGGGCTGGGGGGCTAACTGTTGGGGTTAAAAACGGTTACGACAGAATTACCACCCGAAAATCCTTGGAGATCGTATTTCCGAAAAAGATAGTAAAAAGAAGGATACAACTTTCGTAAAAAATAACCAATACGAAGTTTTACGAAGAAATATCCTTGGAGATTTAAACCAAACAAACCAAGCTCGGTCGTTGCATAATTACCGTGCATACACCCCGTCCGGTCGCTATGTAGCAACCAAGCCCGAGCCAAGCTCGGTCGCTACGTAGCGACCGAGCGTCCGTCTCGCTCAGTCGCTACGTAGCGACCGAGTTCGAGCCCAAGCTCGGTCGCTACGTAGCGACCGAACGATTTTCCCGCTCGGTCGCTACGAAGCGACCGAGCGATCGTCCCGCTCGGTCGCTACGTAGCGACCAAGCGCTCGTCCCGCTATATCGCTACATAGCGACCGAGCTCGAGCCAAAGCTCGGTCGCTACGTAGCGACCGAGCTCGACCCAAAGCTCGGTCGCTACGTAGCGACCGAGCGATCGTCCCGCTCGGTCGCTACGTAGCGACCGAGCTCAAGCCAAAGCTCGGTCGCTACATAGCGACCGGGCTCGAGCCGAAGTTCGGTCGCTGTGTAGCGATTGAACTCTTCCGAACATCGATAGACATCAATCCATGCATTCTCGTCAAATCTTCGAATGCTATCTCCCCAAGACCGTAGCAAGCTCAGTCCATGTTTTCCGCTATTCTAACTCATCGATCAAACTTCGCGGATTAGAAACCGCGGAAAATTCGTAGTAAACGTGTCGAGTCGGAAGACGGCCCAAAGGTACCTAAAACACGACTCGAGGCCCATCCTACGATTTTCCTAACCAAAAGCCCGTAAACCACAGCATGGTTTACGCTTGGCCCACAAGGAAGGATAAATGTCAAGTTTCCGCGGATAAATACGGAAGTTTTGAAGATAATTGTGAAGATCGGGAAAAATGGAATATCTCCATTTTTATGCTATGACGGCTTAAGGGCAGAAGAGTAAAAGCGTAAACCGACCTTGGAGCTAGTATATATGGAGTCCTAGGCGAGGAGAATGGAGAGAACTTTTTTTGAGAGCAAACTGAGCACTTAGAGCAATTTAGGCAATTTTCCGTTTTTGTTATTTCAAGCTGCGACTCAATTAGGTTTAGCCGTTTTAGGGTTACTAGAACTAGGAATCTCGCCGACAGCTCTCGAGCCCAGGCTTATACCTTGTTGTAAACGCTCATACGCAAATTCGGAATAAGATCTTCTTTGCTCACTTTTCGATTTATTATACTTTATCGTTGTTATTCTCGTGTTCTGATTGCTTGACGTGTGGTAATTAGCAGATATCCGGGTCCTCTGGGAAATTAGGGTTTTCCTAGTTTCCTTATTTAAACAGAAATCGACAGTGCAAATTTCGGTTCCCACAAGGATCCTTTGACTCTTCCTCGAGTTCCAGAACAAAGAAAACGGCAGGGACAAGTGTGTTCCCAACCAGAACTTGGATATCCTCGATAATTCCGACTGGAGATTTCACTGATCGATCAGCAAACACTAGGGACATCCTGGTAGGTTTGAAATCCGTGAATCCAAGGCGCTTAGCTACAGAGTATGGCATGAGGTTGATGCTTGATCCCATATTGACTAGCGAACACGAGAAGACTGTTCTCCCTATTTGGATGGATAGGACAAATTTTCCAGGATCACCCAGTTTCTTGATCCTTTTGTTCTGGAGAACAGCGCTGCACTCTTTGGAGACCACCATGAACTCACTGTCATCGGTTATCTTTCCAGAAATCAGTCCTTTCACAAAGCTACTCATGGATGGCATCAACGGGATTGCACTCATGAGAGGGAGTCTGACTGTTAAGTCTTCCAGCATCTACCTACATTTCATCTCCTCCTTGTCCTTGCGTGTGGCCTTAGCAGGAACAGGGTACGGAACCTTAGGCACATAGTCACGGGTGGGAACAGGTTCTGCAGCTGGGCGAACAACCACAGTAGGCTGCTCTGTAGTGGTCGGAGTATGTTTAGCAGGAAGCCCTGCTTCTTCCTCGTATGTTGGTGCGGTTACAGGTGGTTGTTCTGACTCTTTCTGCTTCACTTTTTCAGCTGTTGTGAATCTCTTGGGTGCCAGATCAGTTAACTGCTTCCCACTCCTAAGCGCGACTGCATTGCACTCCTTGGGATTTTTATCTGTTTTTCCAGGAAGAGTGCCTTGCTGTCTCTTCACACTCTCAGCAGTCTGAGCAATCTGAATATCCATCTGCCTCATATGGCTCGAGACATTATCATATTTGGCACTCAGGTCATTGAACATGTGATTCATTCGGGTATTGATGTCGTTTGTGACCTGATTCAGTGCTTTTCCCTGGATCTGCTGTCCTTGGAGCAGCTGGCTCATCATATTGGCAAGACTCTTCATCTCGTCCTGTGGAGCAGTTTGAGAAGGCTGTGCAGGCTGCTGGTTAGTCGGTTGTTTATGGTTGTGGAACTGAGTATTCTGAGCTGGGCTGAGGACAAAGGTTCTTCCTTGATTTCCATACCCCCGTTGGTAGCCACTGTTCTGAACCTGATTGCCTTGAGCATTTTCTGCGTTACCATTGGGTTTAGGGTTGTTGAACAGGTGGGGGTTGTTCCTCACGTTAGGGTTCGGGTGGTAGTTCTTGAACTGCCATCCTTGTCCATTCACATAGCTAACCTCATGATGGTCCTCAGTCGCCTGGTCTGCTTCTGATGTAGTGTATGTGGTTCCTTTATCCTGAGGGGATTCTTCCATGATGAAGACATGGTTCTGATTACTCTTTATCAGTTGATCGACCTTGGCAGAGAGCTCATCTATTTTGCTATTGTCGATGGTGTTCACCTTTTGGGTGCGGTCAGTCTCTCGGTTGCTGTCAGATGAGCTTGAGGCCATGTTCTCAATCAGCGCGAAAGCGCCTTGAGTGGATTGGGTCATGAAATCTCCATTACTGGCTGAGTTTAAAGCATTCCTGTACTCCCAACCTACTCCATCGTAGAACACTCCGACTAGATAATCTTCTTCAAAACCGTGATGTGGGCACTCCCTGCGGTAGACGTTGAATCGCTCCCATGCGTCGCAGAACGGCTCATCTACCAGCTGTTTAAAGGTGGCGATCTTCTGTCTCAGAGCTGCTGTCTTTGACTTCGTGTAGAAATGGCTCAAGAAAGCGGATCTGACTTGTTCCCATGTGGTGAGCGATCCAGTGGGTAGGGAATCTAGCCAGCGAGCAGCCTTACCATCGAGAGAGAAAGGGAACAGGGTACACTTGATGTAGTCAGGTGGTACTCCATTTGCCTTAGTGAACCCACACATCTTCTCAAAGTTTTCAATGTGGTCCATCGGAATTTCTGCAGGAAGTCCGTTGAAGATCTTCCTCTGCACCAGACCTATCAAGGCGGGCTTGATCTCAAAGTCTTGTCTAGTGCAAGGTGGAGGGTTGATGGCGGATCGCGTAGCAGGTAGATTACGCAAGAGATTCCTTTGGCCAATCTGATCAACTTCCTCCGGTGCATTCCGTTGGTTTGCAGCGTTCGCTTGGATAGTTTGCTGCATCTGCTGCATCTGTTGTTGCATGAGTGCAAACGCAGCAGTAAGATCATCCTGATGATCACTCATGTTGGTGCTTGTAGGTCTAGGCAGTTGACGGTTCTGACGTTCTAATCTCGCTAGTTCTTCGTTGGTGAGCTGATGCAATGGTCCTTGTGCGTTGCTCCGAGTATGTCTACTGGTCATGTGACAAAGAAACAGAGGCGAGTAAGATATCTTAGACTTAAAATGAAACCGAAAAGTAGCGGTAAAAAAATCTGGTCCCGTCGCAACGGCGCCAAATTGATATTACGTGTATACGCACACCAATTAACCTAATGTGCACACTACCACAATCGAATGGTATGTCGATGTAGCACTTTAGGATCGAATCCACAGAGACCATCGATTACACTTTATCTTTATGAGATCAATATCAAGCTAAAACAATATGGGGGTTTTAAGATTTGAGGGTTTCGTGAGAAACAAGTAACAAGATTAAGTAAAGAATTCAGATAATTAAAAATACTGCCCTAGGATGGTTTGATCGGGTGTTAAACAAGTGTGAGAAACAATTATTCAAGTTTAATTAAGAGCAAGTCTAGAACTCGGATCACTCAAGTAGAACAGTCCACTGTCGTGGTACTGCTCTCTATGCTGATCGATCTTGATACCTAAACTCTCGTTTGGATCAAGATGCGACAGCAAGCAATAGAGATCAAGTCCGATATGTTCACAAAACACCCTAATATCTACTTTCGCTGATTTGGGATGCAATGCTCATTCAAGTTATGTCTAGCAACCTATAACACTTTTGATGAATAGATTAAACCTAGAATCAGGCACTAAGTGGTTAACTTGATGCAAGCCTTAAGAACAACAGTGAATGAAGACAATCGATTTATAACTTATTTATGTCAAGCTCACGGATCTAACACCCTAACACCCTAGACTAAGCAAGCTGACTACTCAGCCATAGCTACAAAGAACACAGAGATAACAGATGAAGAAAACATGCTGAATCAATAAAATAAAAGAGATAGGGTTCAGGATTCTTCTCAAGAGTGTAGAGATCCTTCTCCCTTTACAATAAGCAAATACAACAATGGAGTTTTCGGGTCTGGTTCCTCTTTGTAAACTAGCGTAGAATGTAAAAAGAAAGAGAAAAATATGATATATCAAAGCCACAGGCGGCTGGGAGAGAAAAATAGAGAGACTAGGGCAAATCCCGAAATAGGTTGTAGTTTCCTTAAAAATCTCTGCCGCTGGAACACTCACTCGGAACAGTTACTCGGGTTGCTCCGCTATCCGGAACAGTCATCAAGACTGTTCTGCGTGAAAATCACCAAATTGCACTGTTGTCTGCCTCTTTTGTTCCAGCTGGGCCATCTCCCATCCAATGCAACTCCAGACCTGTAATGACTCGAAAAGGACTAGAAAGACTCGATAAAGACTTGAAAACCAATTGAAAAGCATATATACAAGATGTATAAAACACCATATATCACATATTTATACTACTTGAGGAATAGGAAAAGACTTAAGAATGTATTAAATATTTAAACTTAGTAAATCGAATCTAGATGAGAAATTTAAAGACAATATATTAAAACTTTTGGATCTCAGATCTGGTCAAAGAGACTCTTCGGCTAACGTCCAGGTTCATCTGAACCAAGTGGTTCCTTTGCGGTAAGGATCAAGATGTGGGCTGGACGATCTGTACGGACCAAATTCGCGAGAACTGAAGATCTCCTGATTTGCAAATTGCATAACTCTCACATGTGAACTCCGTTTGATTTGATTCTTCTTCGAGGAGCTCCGTAATTGAGTTGAGCACATTCTCCAAGGGATTTCATGCGTAGAGGACTCGTGGTTTGGAAGATATGAGTCAAACAATGAACACATATAATTACTGCTTTCTATGATCAAGCCATGCATGTCTCTTTTGTCCGATGCGCTACTCAAGGGTGCATCAACAGTAGAGCACGTAGAGATGCTTAAGACTCGGCTTAAGGAAGCCCATGACCGCCAGAATAGCTATGCAGATAAGGGTCGTAAGGACTTGGAATTTCAGGTAGGAGATTTAGTATACCTGAAAATGAGGACATTCCAAGGATGATCTAAGACTCGGAAGCTAAAGAAGCTTAAACCGAGATATATGGGACCATACCCTATTGTGGAGCGGATTGGAGCAGTGGCTTACAGATTGCGGTTATAAGCAGAGTTGTCAGATTTCCACGATGTGTTCCATGTATCAGTTTTGAGGAAAGTTGTGAGAGAACCAATGCTCAGTTTGCAGAAGCCATCCAGTGATCTTGAGATTTTAGATCGGCAAGTGAAAGCTGTTCAGGGGATGATGACCAGTTTAGTTAAAGTTCGTTGGGAGATAGACGGGATCCAGGAGGAACATGGGAGGCGAGAATCAGATGAGGATTGATTATCCATAGCTTTTTCAGGACGGTATTGGACTGTCGGTTCAGTAGCCGAATTCAGGGACGAATTCTTTATCAGTGGGAGAGAATTGTAACGACCCAAATCCGCAGGCCCTACAAGGCCCAATTAATTTGCAGAGAACCCTAGGTACTTCCTTACAAATTCTATCCCCACACATTATTTATTCAGAAAAGTCTAAGGCGTCGAACCTCTGCAGAGTTTGAGCCGTCAGAGAGAGATATTGGTGAACTATCTCAGCCACCATCGACTGAGATCAGATCCATCACGCTGCCGCCGTCTCACGCCCTAGGTAATCCGTGAACCGCCTTTTCCGATTGGTTAAGTGTTGGCCGTTTAGTAAATCGTAGATATCTCTCTAACCATTGGGTTTCTCGCGATTTCAAGGCTACCAGTGTGTTTGTGACGTCGAGACGAGTCCGGGGCAGGAGTTTCAGCTGGAGATCCGCCGCGACGCGCCCACATGCGCAGGAGAAAGATTCGCGCGTGAATCTCACGCGCCACCATCTCCGCCGGACGTTCGCCGGAGCCACCGCAGCCGGCCACCATCCGTTCGCCGTCAGTAAGCCGCTGCCGCATCGCTGCCACATCGCCGCCGCGTCTCCGCCGCCGCCGGTGATTTTCCGATAAACCACAACCGTTGTTGGCCGGGACTCGCCGGTCGACTCGCTGGTAACTCGGTGACTCGGCCGAGTCAACTCAGCGAGTCAATCCGGTTCAGTTGGTCAATTGATTTTGATTATTATTAAACTGATCGGTTATTGGATTGATTTTCGGTTATCATTAAACCGATTTGAAATCGATTTGAATCTGGTCCAGTTGAAATCGAATTCGGTTAAGGAAAACCGGGTGGTTCAGTTAGATTTCAATTTAGTCAAGGGTTGACCGGCTTGGGTCAGAGTTGACCGGGCTGACCTTTGACCAGCGGGTTTACTTTTTGCCCAGATCGCCGGTTATCCGTTTTGGACCGTTCGAAGGGCGTTCTGATTCAATTTTTCGCCCTGATTTCAGATTTGGAGTTTGTTTGAGCAGCTGGAGTTCATAGCTATCACTTTTCTACATTGCTAAGGTGAGAGTCTATTCCGTAAATCCCATACCAGTGTAGAATTCTCTCTATCGTCATTTAGATTTCGAATCATGATCTGTCTGTTTGAATTGAGTCTTGATTGTTAGTTAGTTCATTCATTGTAAACTGGAACTAAGGGTCTAGAGGATTCAACCTTTGATTGGATTGTGTGATGTTAAGAAATGCGGTATATATATGTATGTGCACATAATTATGAGTAGGGACTATGTGCTCGGGTGGGGGCTCAAAGATGTATGGGCTAGCGACGCTACTTTACTTGTGGGGGCAGCTGGGGTTCAGAGACGTCTGGACTTGCGAAGCTACTTGTGCCGGCGTGTGGTGCAGAGACGTTTGTACCATGGATGCTACTTGAGAGGGCGGGGGTACAGAGACTTATTGCACTAGTGACGCTACGTATTATATATCCATATGAGGAGATGGGGGTGTATGGACTAGCTATATGCTATCATCGCATTGTTTGTTTTTGTGTGATGCGCTAGGCGTCGTGTGTGTTCATGTTAGAGCTAAACTTCCATAGTGGGAGTTCTATTTACTCAAGTCAAAGGTTTGCGTGTTTAGCATCTCATACCTCACGGAGTAACTCCCCTGTTACTCACCCCTCCTATTCCTTCCCCTTTTAGGTGAGACTGACGAGCATAAGTGATTGCTATCGGACTGGTGTTTTGGAAGTTTTATTTACTTTCTTATTCAGACTTGTGGTTTTATGCTTTTACCGATATTTTCGAGATTTATTATGTTATTTGGATTTATGGCTATTTATTGGATTTCTGGTTTGGAGTTGACTTTTGAGAAGTAATAAATGGAGATTTCAGATTTTTTATTTATTTAAGTTATTTTGGAAAATACGGGTGTTACAAGATTGTTACATTTTTTTTGAATCTATTGTTTGATTGTGAGAGAAGAAGAAATTCTATGGGGCAAGGGAAAAAGCTTATGTTCTGGAATTGCCGTGGCTTTTGGGGAAGGAGAGAAATGAAGTGATTTGATATGTTTTGATTTAGATGGTTAAGATTATGTTAATTTAGTTTGATTGGTTTTATTAATGGTTTAATTGGTTTTATGTTTGGTTAGATTTCGTGATTTTTGGTTTACAATTAGTAAATCAAGATTTTGAATTGGGTTTGACACAACCAAGATTTATTGGGAAATAAAACTACAACTTTGTTTCTGGATAGCAAAAATTGCCTTATTCAACATCTTTTCCAAGCTGGCATAAGTCTGAAGCTCGTTCTGAGCAGGCACATCACGGTTGCTTCTCTTGGCTTTGGTGAAGGGACGATCACCACTTCTGACCCACTTCTCATCATCGCACCTGTTTTGTCTCTTCTTTTGTTTATGCACAAAGTCAAACCCATTAGAAGCAAACTGTTTCTTATCAAAAATCAATTGCTCCTTTTCAAAAACAGTTTTAAAAGGAAAGTAGACGTCTTGTTGTGGTTTTGATTTCTTGAGAAGTCCAAACATCCTGAAAACACTTAACAAAGTTAGCAAATAAAAATCCCCACACTCTCAAGTGTTTAGCTCACGATTTTTAGATGGTCACTCAGAGTTTTTTCACTGGTTCAAAGGATGATAGGCAGTAAAAAATCAGTAGTCAAAACCCAAAACAAACTATGTGGGAAAAAGAAAAGAGAAAGAAAAATGAAGAGATTTTTGTGTGAATCCGCCTTAATTGTCCTAAGGCTGGGTTTCTCTTCAGCCAGCAGGGTTTCTCTTCTACCACTCCCCCTGGATTTCTCTTCAGAAGTGATTCAAGCCAAAACTTTTACTCTTTTTTTTTTCTGATCGATTTTTTTGTTTTTAATAAATGACGATCACAAGGGAGTAAAGGAACAGCCCGGATCCAACAAGAAATAAGAAAAGAAAATTGTGGAGAGATGAGTAGATGAAAAGATGAAATGAAAACAAACCAGCCAAAGTGGCTCTGATACCACTTGATACGCCCTAAATCGGGAAGGATCACTTTAGCTAGGTGTTGGATATGATCCGAGAAGGCAAATGGCACTTCTGGAACTGATATGGATTGAAAGGATCGTTAAGAGATGCGGAATGGCTCTTGATATACCCACGATCTAAGGCTAGCCACCTAAGAAAGAATGAATGTGTTGGGTAACCACCAAACAACACACAAAGATGAATTGGCTGACCACCAAATAAACAAGCCGGTTCACACCAATGAACTAGCTATAGAACTCTCTCTCTTACTCAGAGAAAAGAAGAAAAAAAAATAAACTCAAACTTAGACTGATTTTATTATGAGAAATTTTTACATATTTATACTACTTGAGGAATAGAAAAAGACTTAAGAATGTATTAAAGACAAACTTAGTAAATCAAATCTAGATGTGAAATTTAAAGACAATGTATTAAAACTCTTGGATCTCAGATCTGGTCAAAGAGAATCTTCGGCTAACGTCCAGGTTCATCTGAACCAAGTGGTTCATTTGAGGTAAGGATCAAGATGTAGGCTGGACGATCTGTACGGCCCAAATTCGCGAGAACTGAAGATCTCCTGATTTGCAAATTGCATAACTCTCACATGTGAACTCTGTTTGATTTGATTCTTCTTCGAGGAGCTCCGTAATTGAGTTGAGCACATTCTCCATGGGATTTCATGCGTAGAGGACTCGTGGTTTGGAAGATATGAGTCAAACAATGAACATATATCATTACTGCTTTCCATGATCAAGCCATGCATGTATGTTTTGCCCGATGCGCTACTCAAGGGCGCATCAACAGTAGAGCACGTAGAGATGCTTAAGACTCGGCTTAAGGAAGCCCATGACCGCCAGAAAAGCTATGCAGATAAGCGTCGTAAGGACTTGGAGTTTCAGGTAGGAGACTTAGTATACCTGAAAATGAGGACATTCCAAGGAGGATCTAAGACTCGAAAGCTAAAGAAGCTTAAACCGAGATATATGGGACCATACCTTATTGTGGAGCGGATTGGTGCAGTGGCATACAGATTGCGGTTATCAGCAGAGTTGTCAGATTTCCACGATGTGTTCCATGTATAAGTTTTGAGGAAAGTTGTGAGAGAACCAGAGCTCATTTTGCAGCAGCCACCCAGTGATCTTGAGAAAATTTTGTATGCACCTTGTCAGCCAGTTGAGATTTTAGATCTGCAAGTGAAAGCTGTTCAGGGGATGATGACCAGTTTAGTTAAAGTTCGTTGGGAGAGAGACGGGATCCAGGAGGAACATGGGAGGCGTGAATCAGATGAGGATTTATTATCCATAGCTTTTTCAGGACGGTATTGGACAGTCGGTTCAGTAGCCGAATTCAGGGACGAATTCTTTATTAGTGGAGGAGAATTGTAACGACCCAAATCCGCAGGCCCAACAAGGCCCAATTAATTTGCAGAGAACCTTAGGTACTTCCTTATAAATTCTATCCCCACACATTATTATATTCAGAAAAGTCTAAGGCGTCGAACCTCTGCAGAGTTTGAGCCGTCAGAGAGAGATATACGTGAACTGTCTCAGCCACCGTCGACTGAGATCAGATCCATCACACCGCCGCCGTCTCACGCCCTAGGTAATCCGTGAACCGCCTTTTCCGATTGGTTAAGTGTGGGTCGTTTAGTAAATCGTAGATATCTCTCTAACCATTGGGTCTCTCGCGATTTCAAGGCCACCAGTGTGTTTGTGACATCGAGACGAGTCCGGGGCAGTAAGCCGCTGCCACATCGCCGCCGTGTATCCGCCGCCGCCAGTGATTTTCCGGTAAACCACCACCGTTGTTGGCCGCGACTCGCCGGTCGACTCGCTGGTAACTCGGTGACTCGGCCGAGTCGACTCAGCGAGTCAAGCCGTTGACCAGTCAAGCCGGTTCAGTTGGTCAATTGAGTTTGATTATTGATTAAACTGATCGGTTATTGGATTGATTTTCGGTTGGTATCAAACTGATTTGAAATCGATTTGAATCTGGTCCAGTTGAAATCAAATTCGGTTAAGGAAAACCGGGTGGTTCAATTCGATTTCAATTTGGTCAAGGGTTGACCGGCTTGGGTCAGAGTTGACCGGGCTGACCTTTGACAAGCGGGTTTACTTTTTGACCAGATCGCCGATTATCCGTTTTGGACCGTTCGAAGGGCGTTCTGATTCAATTTTTCGCCCTGATTTCAGATTTGGAGTTTGTTTGAGCAGCTGGAGTTCATAGCTATCACTTTTCTACATTGCTAAGGTGGGAGTCTATTCCGTAAATCCCGTACCAATGTAGAATTCTCTCTATCCGTCTGTTTGAATTGAGTCTTGATTGTTAGTTAGTTCTTTCATTGTAAACTGGAACTAAGGGTCTAGAGAATTCAACCTTTGATTGGATTGTGTGATGTTAAGAAATGCGGTATATATATGTATGTACACATAGTTATGAGTAGGGACTATGTGCGCGGGCGGGGGCTCAAAGATGTCTGGGCTAGCGACGCTACTTTACTTGTGCGGGCAGGGGTTCAGAGACGTCTGGACTTGCGATGCTACTTGTGCGGGCGTGTGGTGCAGAGACGTTTGTACCATGGATGCTACTTGAGAGGGCGGGGCTACAGAGACTTATTGTACTAGCGACGCTATGTATTATATATCCATATGAGGAGATGGGGGTGTATGGACTAGCTATATGCTATCATCGCATTGTTTGTGTTTGTGTGATGCGCTAGGCGTCGTGTGTGTTCATGTTAGAGCTAAACTTCCATAGTGGGAGTTCTATTTACTCAAGTCAGTGGTTTGCGTGTTTAGCATCCCATATCTCACGGAGTAACTCCCCTGTTACTCACCCCTCCTATTCCTTCCCCTTTCAGGTGAGACTGACGAGCATAAGTGATTGCTATCGAACTGGTGCTTTGGGAGTTTTATTTACTTTCTTTTTCAGACTTGTGGTTTTATTCTTTTACCGATATTTTCGAGATTTATTATGTTATTTGGATTTATGGCTATTTATTAGATTTCTGGTTTGGAGTTGACTTTTGAGAAGTAATAAATGGAGTTTCAGACTTTTTATTTATTTAAATTATTTTGGAAAATATGGGTGTTACAAGATTGTTACATTTTTTTTGAATCTATTGTTTGATTGTGAGAGAAGAAGAAATTCTATGGGGCAAGGGAAAAAGCTTATGTTCTGGAATTGCCGTGGCTTTTGGGGAAGAAGAGAAATGAAGTGATTTGATATGTTTTGATTTAGATGGTTAAAATTATTGATACCACTGAAATTACCCTAAGGAGTGTTACTCTCATCAAAAGAGGTTCAGATGTAGTACTTAGGGATCGAATCTACAAGGAGCTAGGGAACAATTAAATCTTGTGTTTATTAATTCAAAAGGTTGTAATGTTTTAAATGAAATAGCAATGGTAACTAGCGAGTAAATGATAAATGTAACTTAGGTAAGAAATGATATTAGATGCAGGGCTACTATTCAGGTGTTGGAGATTATAATTTCTATAGATGCCTAACTATTGCATGCATGATATATTAGAGCTCATTCGCTTAACTGAGTGATCAGCTGTCGCATGTACCACTGGTTAACAGACTAGATCTTGTGTCTCACAGGTTAGATGCAGACACAAGAGAGTGTCGATCGATAGTCTATTAAGACGTCGACCGATACACCTTTGCCAACATCGATCGATTGTCAGTTGAGGACATCGATCGACGGGTTCTAGCCAGGCCTATGCGCGAGTATGAAAATGCTCTACTAAGATTCTAAATTGGCGGTTAGCTTTACTCCGAAATGCACCTGAACCTGAAAACATACCTAGAAGAGTAGAAAACATAGATATATATATAGTAAAACAATAATATACCATGGATAAAAATGGGTCAAATCCAAGGTATATCAATTATGTTAATTTAGTTTGATTGGTTTTATTAATGGTTTAATTGGTTTTATGTTTGGTTAGATTTTGGGATTTTTTGTTTACAATTGGTAAATCAAGATTTTGAATTGGGTTTGACAAAACCAAGATTTATTGGGAAATAAAACTACAACTTTGTTTCTGAGGATAACTAGAACGGCATCATAGTCTGAGAGACATTTGATGCTATATGATAGTTCTCGTGGAGAAATAGCTCGTCTACCCAAATAATTTTAATGAAAAATTTATGTGAATTTTTTCAGTTTTTTATAAAACTTTAATTAAATATCATCTCTATAAAAAGTACGTTTAGAAATAAATCTTTTATTCATGTGTATATTGCTAAAGTTGCCCCTCATTTTAAGACTAAGCCACAGGTTGTCACTAATGGTTATATAGTCATTTACTCTCAAGTAATGAAAATCAGATTAATTGCATAATTATCAAGAAAAAATTAATGCTCGTGATATACACTTACATCTTTTTTTATGCTGGATAATTATGCTATTACAACTATGAGAAATATTACACTTACATCCTTAGCTATGCTTTAAAAATGATGGTGTGATGGTTAATGCCTTACTTGAGAGTAAATGAATACTGTATATACAAGTATTTTTACGTGCTATCATTTTTGAATTTTTAACAAATTTCAAACTTATGAAATATCAAATATATTGAATAATTCAATAGTTAGTAACTATTCGGTATATAACTAAATTGGCGCGGATATATTATATGGACTTTTCAAGGGTCCAAGGGTCAAATCAATGTAGTATTTTAGATATCAATCCATTTCTAAGTGTTTCAATTCAATGAGAATACATTTTCATACTTAAGCTAAGTGAATTCAATGTAATGAAATGATTTGATTAAGCTAACATGACTCTAACACAATTTACTAGCAACTTTTAAGTAAATGGATAAAGAAGGAGTCATGGGTATAGGAATTTGATTTCAGATGACTAAGATTTAATCTAAAATGGCAAAGTTTCAATCAACACATTTTTCTAAGTCTAGATAACAATTCTAAGCAAGTTTTTTGTCAAGACAAAAGCTCATTTACTCTCATTGATCAAACATCAAATTTCTTTGGTTTGTGTCAATCAATAAATCATTAAGATTAGGGTAAGCTAAGAGCACGTTGAGCTGTCTCAGACATTTCATCGAACACTTTCCGGGCAATGAAATGTCTAGATTTCTAATCTAAAATGGCCAACTCTAGATTAACTTTAAGATCACTCAATCAAGCAAGGAAACATATTAATCTATTTTAAACATTCTAGATCATCACTTGATCATCCTAATCATCCTAACCCATGAATCCAAAGATGACTACTCTCACTCATTATCATGGTAGACACTAAATCATTAGTTGATCTAAGTTAAAACATGATTAATGATCAAAGCAATCAAGCAATCACAAAAGCTAATGATCAAGATTAGATCTTTCACCTAAAAGTGGCTTTTTGATTAGAAAGAAAACAAGATATCCCTCATTTTTAAGTCCAAAATATATATATAGGAATTCTAAAAACGAGTGGGCCAATTAAAAAATCTTAAAAGGCCCATAAAATAAATAAAACTCAACCAATCAAACTGTGGGAACGGCTTCATCATCCCGCTCCGAACACCCACTCTATGGATCGTGTGAGGCACAGCGACCACTTCAGCCCGCTGCCCGTGACCGTTGCAAGCTCGACGTGTTGCAAACTTTCAATATCAATTAAGAGAGAGATATTTAAAATTGGGAGCTTAGAACCAAAAGACACACTTTCTAACCTTCAATGTGACATCCTAAGAGAAACATAGCAAATAGCATGAGCCACTTTCTTATTGCACTATAGCTTCTCAAGGCCTATCAAGACTCATTTATCTCTACACAAGTTACATTGTCATTCAACCAACAAGTTACTTAGCCAACTCGCACATTTATTCACACACACACACAAGGTGAATTCTTGCAAATTGATCTCAATCATTTGGCTTTGTGAGAGAAGATGGTCTAATGTGAAGAAAAATGGGTTTCAATTGCATTATTTATAGTGACTCACACTCATGAATAGGACCAAGATCTAAGAAATGAGCAATTCATGCACACAATGCTTGTTCTCATCATTCTACCCCTTTCCTAAGTAGCTTTAAGTTCTACCCTTCTTTTCCTTCATTCACAAACCCAAAATACTCTCACTTTCATCTCTCACCCAATGAACACTCTTTTCTGTCATTTAATTTAAACCAACTAGGGATCTTTTTTTTTTAGACTTTAGATCTTTTTGGCTCAGCTCTTTTGTTTTTCTTTGGAAGGGGGTTCTATTTATACTCTAGAGCTTCTCTTTTCTAACTTTCTTTGTTCCTGTGGATTTCTTTACTTTAAGAACTCTTTTTGGTTCATTTTTCTCACTCAATCTCTCTCATTCCCAAGATCAAAATAATTTAAACTCACAAACCCAACAACCATCCTAGAGGCTAGCCTAAATGAGGTCCTAATGTTAGCCAAAGGTGAGAACAACCCATTGTCGCTCTTAATACTCTCAAGATTTTGCACATGACATGCTATTAGTAAAAGGCCTCACTCAAGCAAATTAATGTTGGCTTCAAAGAATGGTTAGGGTTAATGGGTATGAGAGTGCCATTTGGGTTAAAAAGATTGGTACAAACAGAAAAAGATAACCCAAATGTGTATAATATCCATGATCAAGTATGCAAATGCCCATATGCAAGAGAGATAAAGTTCATTAAGCCTTAGTTCATTTGTAGTTGGTTTCAAGAAAAATGCCAATCGTCATGCAAGCAACAAGTTTCAAGAAGACTTTTCAAGGCTCGAAGCTTACTAGCTTTTTCAAGAGATGGTTAAGCTACTTGATATGCTTAGTTAGGATGTCAAATTGAGTTCTAGACATGCGTTCTTCACAAGGTTTCTCCCTATGCATAAGTGCAATCTAAATGCCTCTAGACTCAATCCTAAAGATGTAAATGATGCAACTAAATGCTTCTTTTTGGGATATTCGAAAATTTTCAATTTTTGTGGGTTTTCTATGCAAATAAATATGCACAATGGAATCATGGGACTCAATGAAAAGTAGACAAAACAAAATACAATGTGAAATAGTAGACTCTCCCCCAAACTTACTTCACACAGTCTCTTGTGTGAGAGTAAGCTCAAAGAAGAGATCTAAGGGAAAAACATAAACATGATAACTAAGTATTGACAAAGGTAGAATGCACTTACTTGAAGTTGGCTTTTATGAGAGAAGGGAAATGAGGAGGGAGGGCTTGTTGTCACCTTGGAATTTTCAACATGACCTTTGGGAATTTTTGAGAATTCCCCCAAACTTGGCCCTAGGCTTATTCAAACACACTAAAGCAAGAAAAAAGATATATAGAAATATATACAAAGGATACCATGGGATTTCCTCCCAAGTGAGCTTGTTTTAAGTCTCTAGCGTGACTTTCCTTCCAATTGGCTAGTGAAGAGGAGGATCTTTCCCACCTTCGAAGGTGATGGTGAGGACTTGAGAGAGGAGCTCTTAGAGCTTGATTGGATCATCTTGGAGCTGAGGAGTGATGATGGCCTTTGCACTTGACAATGGTGTAGACTTTCCTTTGCATTTTATATTGTACTCAATAGCTCCATCCTTAAACTTCATTGGGTGAAGAGTGAGAGTGTGTGGCAGCATATCAAGAGGTGAAGGGTGAGATTTTTTCATCATCTTCTTCTTGTCATGAGCAACCTTTTTGGCTCTACTCACCTTCTCCTTTGTAGCACTTTCCAAGTGATCATCAAACATCTCTTTAGATGACTCTCCATCAAGACCTTCTTTTCCACTAACAACCATTTTGATACCACTCAAATTACCCTAAGGAGTGTTACTCTCATCAAAAGAGGTTCAGATGTAGTACTAAGGGATCGAATCCACAAGGAGCTAGGGAACAATTAAATCTAGTGTTTATTAATTCTAAAGGTTGTAAATTTTTAAATGAAATAGCAATAGTAACAAGCGAGTAAATAATAAATGTAACTTAGGTTGGAAATGATATTAGATGCAAGGTCACTATTCAGGTGTTGGAGATTATAATTCCTATAGATGCCTAACTGCTGCATGCATGATATATTAGAGCTCATTCTCTTAACTCAGTGATCAGCTGTCGCATGTACCACTGGTTAACAGACTAGATCTTCTGTCTCACCGGTTAGATGCAAACACAAGAGAGTGTCGATCGATAGTCTATTAAGACGTCAACCGATAAACCTTTGCCAACATCGATCGATTGTCAGTTGAGGACATCGATCGACGGGTTCTAGCCAGGCCTATGCGCAAGTATGAAATGCCCTACTAAGATTCTAAATTGGCGGTTAGCCCTCTCTAGCAATCCTAATATGATAGATAGATTTCAGGATGGGATAACAAGGGTGCTTGAATATGCAATCCTATGATCAAGTTCTAGTTAGCAAGGCTAAAACAAGCAATGAATACAAATATATCATGAATATCACAATAAGGCATATCTATAGTTTCGGGCTAATCCCACAAACCTATCTGAACCCTGGATCTAACAGTTGAACTACTCAGACATAGCAAAGCAATTCATATCAATAGAGAAATAAGAACTCATAAATAGATGAAAAGAAATAGAAACAAGGAGTTCCAATCACAAGTGATCTTCTCTCCAAATGAAACTTGTAACAAAACTAGGTCTAGAAAGAAAAGCTCTCTCTGCCGTCAAAACACTTGCAGTATATATTCTACTAGGTTAAAAACTCGTCAGGGCATTTTGGTAATTTGGCTTGGCCTTGGTTTTTAAGTCTGCTGAATCCAAAATGTCGCGTCTGGTGTCTCGACATCGATCGATGGTACTTGTGTACATCGATCGATATTAATCTTCATCTGTCGAGGCATTTTCTGATATCGATCGTCAGCAATGATGCACATCGATCGATTATTCTTCCTCTCGTCGACCTCTAAGTGGTCAGCTCGGGTGAAATGTCCTTTAAGCTCCAAAATGCTCCAAAGTCATAGCTTTACTCCGAAATGCACCTGAACCTGAAAACATACCTAGAAGAGTAGAAAACATAGATATATATATAGTAAAATACTAATATACCATGGATAAAAATGGATCAAATCCAAGGTATATCAACTCCCCCAGACTTACCCTTTTGCTTGTCCTCAAGCAAAACATACAGGCAGTCTCTCTGAAAGAGGTTTGAAAATATTTGGGAACTTAAGATTTTAAAAACATAGAAATCTTTCCTCAACAATTTTTCAACCACATTTAAAAAGTCCTAATCACAAAAGCACACTATGCAATATCCTAGCTTAGCAACCATTTCTAACATAACACAACTCATCAATTCACGTCTGACATCCCCTTTGCTGATTTCATTTCTTAGCATAAATATAAAGTGAATGTTTTACCTTGGGAGTATCGATCACAGGATGCAAGGATTTCAGACAAGTATCTGGAGCTGCAGGTAAAAGTTAGTTCCTAGTTTCTCTCTCTCTCTCTAAATTTCTCTCTCGAGTCAAAGTCTGCTTCCATTGCAGGATCAGTGACCAAGATTGGACAGGCTTCCTTGAATCAAAACGTAATGGTGGTTGCCACCAAGTTATGTTCACTTCTTTTTGACCTATATCCAAGAGTTCTTTGCGAAAGCGAGCCTTGAAGATTGCCGCCTCCAAGTCCCGTTTCGAACTCTTTTATTTGAGTCTTTATGAATCAAGCCTTAATGGTTTTAGCCACCAAGTCCTGTTCAGACTCATCATAATTAACCAATAGATCTTATTTATTTTTTTATTATTATTTTTTTTTTCAATATAATCACTAACTAATCTAGGGTCGAAATCTAGAGAGAGAAAATGTGATAAATAATCTAAACCAGGCGTTACCTTCCAGACCTGTCTGAAGAATCCGATCCCATGTATACCAAGCCCCAAGACAAGCGGTTATGTCAGGTTTAGTGTTGGAAATCAGCTTTGGTTACTTCATACGGTTCAAGGCAAGTTTGTAGTTGATAGGTTGATCCGCTTTAGCATCTTTAGTGCTATATGCAATCAGTAAATCTAAAATGGTGCTAAAGATTGGTTAGATATTCATGTTTAAATCAATATAATATTATAGTCCCTATTTTCAATAGCTAAGCATAATTTATTTGAAATTCCTTTTTACGTAAGAATAAAATAAATTATATCAGTAAATCTCCCCCCAGACTTAAATTACACTGTCCCAGTGTAACTCAGCCGGAGTTATGATAAAAAGTTTATGATGTACGAAATGTAACAAGTAAGGAAGATACATCTAACCGGATTAGATATCGATCGATGTGTAAGTGTTACATCGATCGTCGTGTGGTTGCCTATGTCGAACGATGTCGACGTCTCGTCGTCGGTCGATATTCAAGTCTCCCTACATGGGTCTCCTAAATCTGAAAGAAATAAAACGAAAGAAATTAAATGCTAGCTAATAAAACCAAAGTAAAATACCTAGTAGTGGGTTGCCTCCCACTCAGCGCTTGGTTATAGTCATTTAGCTTGACTGTGGTAGTGATTGGCTATTGGGTGGAGAAGCAGATGCTTGTTGGAAAGCAAGCATCCACGTCATCTCTGCGCATTCTGGACCAAGATGCAATGAAACTTCTTGTGGCCTCATCATTTCTTGTCCATTTGTCATTCATCTTCTCAAGTACATTGGAGATGTTCTGTAGCCTTTCTTGAACGTTGTCAATGCTGACCTGGTGCCAGCCTATGTTGTCATAGGCGTATGCTGAAAGATATGTCAGTTCCTTTTGCATTGACTCTACTTCTTGTGTATCAGCTGCTCGCCGATTGGTGTAGACTCGGCGTCGATCGATGCGATTATGTGTTTGTTGGTCGATCTCGGTGAGTTGCCGTCGATCGATTTTGCTATTGTCCTGTCGATCGATGCTGATATCTGGTGTTGAGCTGCGAGTTGCCTCTGAATGGCTTTGACTTCTTTCTGTAGCCATTCTGCGTGGTTGTCTAGTCCACTGATTTTGTTGTCGAATGGAAAGTAGATGTCATCGCAGCGTTTGTCAAGTCGTTCCTCCATGGTGTCTAGAGCAGTGTAGATCTTGGATGTGATCTTGTCAACCTCTGCTGCTGTGTAAGGAAGTAACTCCACAGGTTTCTTGCCATCGATCCAGGGTCCTCTTAGCCTGTCGATCGATGCTGATTTTGCCTGCAAAAAACTTTGATTAGTAATGTTCTCAATATCCTTTTGGGCATGAAGTAATTGACTAGACAATTTGTTTAAATATGTCATGACTGGTGATATAAAACGGTCATGCATATCCTCGTAAGTCCTCAGCCTCTCATTCATGGCTGAGACTTTGGCGTCGAGCGATGTGAAGGTGCACATGTCGATCGATGTGGCTGGTTGTTGGTCCTTCTTGCGAATGGTGTCCAGATCTTGCTGTAGTAGCTTGATTTTGGTGCTTAGCAATTCCACGTTGTTGTTGAGAGGGCAGTAAATGTCGTTTATCCTTGTGTTGATGTATGAGACTTCCCATTCATCCCTGTGTTGTGTTGAACATTGCGGTTCTGCAGGGATCTGAGCTGTAGGAAGACTGACGTCGATCGATGTTGCACGTGGTGCGTCGATCGATGCTGAGGTCGTAGCTTCCTTCTCAAGTTGCTGACGTAAACTCTCAATTTCTGTCCTCATTTCTGCCATACATCTGAAAAGCTTATTGTAGCCTCTATCCAAAGGCTGATGTGTATCTTCTACCAATGTTTTGAGCTCCTCTCCCAGTTTCTCCTGAGCTCCACAAATACCAAACACCATCTCATCGATTTCATCTTTGGTGTAGAGTTCTGGTGCCAGTCTTGTGAGTGTGAAGGAAGTGGCATGTTCTGGAAGACAGATGTGGCTCTCTTCAAAAAGAGATGCTATTTCCAGTATTTTCCTGATGTTGTCCTTTGTGACAGGTATCATCTCACTAGCTATGCCTCGTGCGTGTCCACGCTCATCTCTGTAGACTCCATACTCGTCCCTTTGTTCCCAAGTGAACTTTCTGGCTCCATACATGTCGAAAGCGCGGTTCCCACATTCATACCGTCTGTCGATCGACGTTCATCCATATCGATCGACGCTGGTGTTACCCTGTCGATCGATGTCTCCGTTGTACCGTCGATCGATGCTTGCCCTTTTGGTTGGCGTGATAGATCTGGGTTGATCTCTGTTGTGGTGACTCCTGCGTGGTTGTTAGGATCTGTTTGAATGACGTCTGGAGTGCCACGTTGCTGTGAGAATAGGTTGTCAGGTCCATTGGCTACTTGAAGGATGTCTGCTATGTCTTCTCTGGACACTTGTAAAATCCTTCCATCCATTGCACGTGCGTTGCCATCTGGGTCCCTGAAAATACCAAATTCATCAGGTGTTAAAAAACCGTAATCAATGTTTGCATAATTATTCATTTTAGAAATAGAGAGATTAGGGTTTAGAGTAGTATCGATCGATGTAGATACAGTTACATCGATCGATGGCAGAGTAATTTATGTAGAACTTGTGTTCTTGAGATGATTGCTCTTCATGGATTTTTCTGTTGATGTAGAAGGAAGAGTGTTCATCTTATTTGCTTGTGTGTTTGCTCTGATGTGTGTAGGTGGTTTCGTAGGTGCAAAACTATTTATATAGGTATCTGTAAACCTAGTTAGGGAGGGAATATTCTCCTGCTCCTGAATTTTTGCTACGGCGCGAATATCGATCGATGTTCCTTTCTAGGTGTCGATCGATGTGAGCGGTTGTTTTGCTAGACGAGGGTGGGTATCGACCGATGTGGAGTGCACAGCGTCGAACGATGTTGGAAACGTGTTGATGAACTTATTTGTTTCAAGTCTTTCATCCTGCAAAGACATTTCTATTGCACGTTCTTTCCAATAATCTTCATCGTATTCCTCGGTATGTTCCTCATTAGGTGAAGTAATTACAGTGTCAACTGCAAAACTTTCATGGAAACCACTGTCTGCCCAACTGCCTATGGAATAATCATCATGTCCTCTCTTGGTTGGAGGTTGGAAGGCAAAATGTTGGTAACAATGATTAGGTGAAGCGAAATGGTCAACTGAGTACATTACGTCGAGTGACGTGTTGTTGCGGTCATCGGTCACCGTTGACACATTGGAATCGATCGATGGAAAGGTTGGGGTATCGATCGATTCCGAGTACTCTGTTTCGTACTCCGATTCATACCCTGGTCCACAATGGCATGCACCAATGAAGCCAAGTTCTTTCCCATAATCCACATAAATAATTTCCTTTCTCTTAGGTCGGATGGGGTCGTAGTGGATGTTTGGGTCTATGAGCGTTAGACACAATTTGTTTTTGTTCATGTCACATACAGCTCCTACTGTAGCTAGGAAAGGTCTTCCAAGCAGAAGTGAAGAGTTCCAGGTAAGCTCGATGTCTAAGACATGAAAATCTACAGGGACAAGGGCATTACCAATCAGTACCTCCAGATTTCTTATGATGCCTCCTGATCGTTTCTCTGAAAGATCCACGAAGGTGAAGGATTCTGTTGAGGGTTCGATGGTCAAACCAAGCTGGTCTGCCATGATCCTAGGGAGGATACTAACTGATGCTCTTGTGTCACACATTGAATGGGGAAATTCAACACCCTTGACTACGCATGGTATTGCAAACTTCCCAGGATCACTCTTCTTCGTCAATGTGGTCCTGTGTTTCATCTTCTCTCTGACTTGATGAAACATTCTCCTAATGTCCTCCTCAGTTACCTTTGTTTCTCTGAAGAACACTCAAATTACACTAAAGAGTTGTTACTCTCATCAAAAGAGGTTCA